>NC_065447.1:129808314-130116314 GCF_917563875.1 Diabrotica virgifera virgifera | reverse complement strand
GAAAACGCCGGTATAGTTCCGTGAGTGTTGAGTACCCATCGGAACGAGAGGTAGGCCGAGTCGAGAGAAAAGAATCTCCTTGAGCAAAGAGTGTCCCGGTGGCTGATTGAAGTGGTTCGAAAAAGGTAGAACACGGCATCACGAGAAAAGCAAGAACGAGAGCTGTACGAGGTTGTTTTCAAAGGAGAACATTACTGGAGGCCAGGACGAGTTTTTCATCGCAACCAAGGGTAGGAGGAAACGGGTTTTGTGTGAGGACATTCGCAGTTTCACCAGATAAAGGTCAGTCTCATTTGTCAAGACATGAATGTATGGGTTTTTGTATTAAATACCACATTAAAAATTGAAGAACATAATCGCTAATATCAGAAGATTTTCATCAAACTTAAATCAATTTGTTGCTAATAAATCCTAATAGTTTCATTATTAATAAAAGTTTTAAATTGGAAACCAAAAGGAAATAAGATTCCCATTTTTAAATGTTTGTAGTAAATAAATATAAGATCTAACAAATATTAAGCAGTAATTGCCATTTATATAAAATAAACAAAATTTTGATTTATAATTGTAATCCATATGTGTGTATTATTTTATTTTTTCCTATCCCGATTAGGAACCACTGAGAAATACTTAGAAGTCACGAAAGTAAGTAAGTAATTTTATAATTCGCCCTGAGATTGAAAACATATTGATATGTGATCTGGTTGATTAATTAGATTATCACTAATGCATTAATTAAATTAAATTACATATAAGAATATCATCACATATAAATAAATAAGATTACAACAATATATATATATATATTTACATCCTACTATTCTTAAGGACTCAATCCATACCGCAACCGTACAGCCTCTCCTATTTAGAGGTGTATATAATATTTTAATTATCGAATATATTGAATCTAGTGACAAAACATTCTTAATGCCCAAATTTCTATTTTGATAAGATGAAAATTAATATATACTTGTCTTTTTGGTTCCGTTATCATTATAAACTCATTACGATTTCTTACTTTTGCAGCCTCATGAGTATAATTTTAAACAGTATTGTGGTGTTGCGGCCTCATATACACAACATTATAGACTCAAACAGTGTTGTCAATTCGCTCACTGCGTATTTATATAATTTGGGGTTTCCCCTTTGTGATTTCAACGAAGTTATTTCCTATTTCGCGATTGTTTAAGTAATGGGATACATGAAATCGGAACATATGGTTTTAAAATCGACAAAAGTATAATAATTTAATAGTCTGTATTTTTAAACAAACGCTTATAACTTTACTGGTAAAATATTTTAATGACTTCTAAAAATAATCTGAACACGATAATTTGTATTGAAAGAAATATAATAATTTTGGTTGGGTCAATGTAATACTTTTTTAATATTTCACGTTGTTCATTCGTTTAATTTCTCAACGATAATACATAAATATATAGAATCTAACTTTATATTAGATAATTAGGTAATATAGAATATAATTAGATTCGTAGTTAATATACACCTAGAAAGCAAATTTCTTTAATTTTTATTAAATTTATTTTTTATACAGGGTGTTCCAAAAAGCTTGGTCATAAATTATACTACAGATTCTGGGGTCAAAAATAGGTTGATTGAAATTCACTTACCTATATAAATAAAGCACACAAAAAAAGTTACAGCCCTTTGAAGTTACAAAATGAAAATAAATTTTTTTTCATATATCGAAAACTCTTAGAGATTTTTCATTGAAAATGGACATGTGGCATTCTTATGGCAGCAGCATCTTAAATAAAAAATATAGTAAAATTTGTGTACCCCATAAAAATTTTATGGGGGGTTTGTTCCCCTAAACCCCCCAAACTTTTGTGTACGTTCCAATTATTAGTGTGGCACCATTAGTTAAGCACACTGTTTTTAAAAAATTTTTGCCTCTTAAGACTTTTTTGATAATCCAGTGTTTATCGAGATATTTTGAATATTTATCGAATCCACCACATATTTGTATATGTCTAAGTACGATTATAGAGACCTGTTAATAATCTGAAAATTTGTTAATAACCTATTTATAATTTACATTTTTAGGTATATTTTAAAAAAAGAAGCCACATCTCGATAAAAGGTGACTTATCAAAAAAATACTAAGGGCAAAAAAGTTTTAAAAACACTGTGTTTAACTAATGGTACCACAATAATAGTTTATTTGGAACGTACACAAACATTTGGGGGGTTTAAAGGTACAAAACTCCCATAAAATATTTATGTAAATACATTAAAAAGAAGCCGCATCTCGATAAAAACTCGCTTATCAAAAAAATACTAAGAGGCAAAAAACGTTTTAAAAACGTTGTGTTTAACTAATAATGAATTAATTGGAACGTACACAAAAGTTTGGGGGGCCGTTTAAGGGATCAAAACCCCCATAAAATTTTTATGGGGTGGACAAATCTCACTATAATTTTGTTTTAAGATGATCCTGCCATAAGAATGATACATGTCCACTTTCAATAAAAAATCTTTAATAGTTTTCGATATATTGAAAAAAATCGATTTTCATTTTGTAACTTCAAAGGGCTGTAACTTTTTATGAGCACATTTGTACTAAGGTAAGTTAGGTTTAATCGAACTATTTTTGACTCCAGAATGTGTGGTATAATTTATGACTAATCTTTTCGGGACAACATGTATATAGGTCAGTAAAATGAAATACGGCGATGAATTAACGTGAAATACGGCGATAAAATTTCACAAAAATTTGGATATAGGTTCCTCTTATAAGTACTCAACTTTACTTCTGAACTTGTGCCATTGGTTGCTTTTACTTGGGAGTTGAAATCTTGTAGGCGAAAAACGTACGTTCAAAAAATGTACGGAAATGGATAAATTAGCAAATTTTAAGCAACTCTTGTGCTATAGAATTTTTGCTCTAAGTTAATACTTTTCAGTTATTTGTGAGTGAAAATGTTAATTTTTCAACGAAAAGAACCACGATTTTAGACGGTTTTTCGTAAATAACTCAACAACTAAATAATTTGAAAAAAAATAATATTAGCAAATATATAGCTTATAAAAAATAGAAAACGGTACATTCATGAAGTCTGTAGACTCAAATTACAAATCGAGTATTTCAACGTGAAATAACCAAAACATGAAGCACTTTTTGGGAAAATATGCAGAAAACTCAAAACTTTTATTTACTTTTCTAAATTTTTCCTTTCTTATGACTAACACTTTTTAATATAATTTTTAAAAAAAACATTTTTTTTTCAACATTTCGAAGTTTTTTTTTTATTTTATCAGTAACCACTTTCTTTTCAAAAATAAGCACTTTGAACCGGTGGGTGAAACTTAAAGATCATACATGTTTCGACGAGTAGTCAAATCTAAGTATTCAAACTTAAATAACGGGAAAACGATGCAATGTATAAAATATACCTGCTAAATATTTGTCAAAGTACTTCGCAATACCTATCAAATGAGCTTAAGAATAAGTTAATAGCGTCAAAATTAAGCAAGTTATTATGAAAATAAGAGAACCCCTTGGAATTCACAAAAAAAATTCCATTTCCACAAAAATTAAAATTTATAATAATCCTTACAAGAACTTCTTTATATTAGCATAAGTAATGATTTCAATAATTTTGACCGGTTTAGAATGCATATTTTTGAAAAAAAGATATAATTTAAAAAAATCATAATTTTTCAAATTATTGTAATTTTCATATTCTTTTGATAATAACTCCAAAAATAATCAAAATACGTAAAAAATTATATAGAACCAAATTTTAGTTTTTTCTGTCAAATATTTTACTATTTCTATAGGGTAAAAAATAGCCGAGATAGAAACGTTTAAATCTTGAATTAACCTTTTATTTTTAAAAAAGTAAGAGGTATAAAAGATTAAGTTTTACGTGGTGAAATAGCCCTTCAAACTAACTTTCAAACGGTTTTTAGGTGAACATGATATCGTAAAAGTGGACGGAGGTATTAAAAAAAACATAACATTTTTTGGAAACATTTTTAAAAGATAAATTTTGAAAAAATTTTGGAGCATAAATTTTAATGCCATCAACATGTTCGGGGCTCATTTGATAGATATTTTTAAGTACTTTGACAAATGTTTAATAAGTTTATGTTATAAAATGCATCATTTTTCCGTTATTTCAGCTTGAACACTTAGATTTTTTACTCGCCGAAAAAAATATACATTCAATCACCTATAACTCACTTTTAGTTAACACTAAAAGGTTTTTCTAGTAAGGAGTTTATTCCGTTTTTTATTAGCTTCAATATTGGTAATAATAACTTTTTTGTAAAATCTTATAGTTTTTGAGCTATTGATGAAAAATCGGTTAAAAACATGTATTTTTCTCAAGAAAAATTAAAATCTATGATCTTTAATAACTCAAAAAGTTTACATTTATTTTAATAACTTTATATAACAAATGTTGCTTAGAATTTGTTCCTCTATCGAATTATGGGGTTATTTTGAATAAAATAATTTTCACCCCCGAGAAGGGGTGACATCCACCCCAGGGTAAAAGCGCAAGTTGGCACCATGTCACCTTTGTTCCTTGAGATATCCTCTAACTACTCACAAATTTTCATACAAATCGATGGAGGTTCAACGAAATCGGAGGTAATAGCTCATATCCACCTTCAGTGACTCCACTAAAAGGGAACAACTTTATTTTGAGCGTCGCGTCACTTGCTTAATTTTGGTGCTAAAAATGTTATAAAAATCAAAAACAAAGCTTTTATTAAACACTTTTAAAAAATTTTGATGAGTTTTCCCTGAAAAGTCCTTAATTTTTTGGTTATTTAACGTTGACATGTTCAATTTGGAATTTGACGACTAAGAACCTACTTTTCATAACTCTGCTTCTACGGGGTTTACAGACTTAATTCATATTCTATTTTTTCATGTTTTTATAAGCTACATTTTTGCTAAGAATATTTTTTTGGATAAAATACTACTTTTTGAGTTATTTGTGAAAAACCGTCTATAAATTTGTGTTTTTTTTTTGTTGAAACATGGACAGTTTCACTCGCAAATAACTCAAAAAGTATTATCTTAAACGTGAAAAGATCCAATAAAACAAAAGTTGCTTAGAATTAGTCAGTTTATCCATTTTTGAGAAGGGGTGGCTTTCACCCTTCAAGTAAAAGCAACCCTGGGCTCACGTCCAAAACTGAAGTAAAGGGGAAAAGGAACCTAAATCCATATTTTCAAGCAAATCCGTCATTTACCTAATAGGCAAAATGCCTGTTTTTCTTCGGCTGTGCCTCCTACTCAAATGAAATATTATCATCTCGTCTCTTTCGTTGTAGATATGTGCTTCTTTTTGAAATGCTATTTATCCCGTATTATTCTAACTATTCTGTCTTCTTACATTTTACTGGTAAGCCTATTCCATTCTCTTCTTCTTTTTTGCACTCATTCTTTGATGTTGTTTATTCTGCATATGTGTCTAATCTCAGTACTCATTTATCTGTCCAATAGTGTTTTTGCGATTATTCTTCTTACTATTCAAAACAAGTAATTGGAATTCGTAAATCCTAGGTTTTTATCCAAAGTGACCGAAAGTAGAACCGGAAGTCGATATTTGAACTATTCGTGTAACTTTGCGTCCGTCGATTGATATACGATTTCACTAATTTTGAGTAATTTTTACTAAACTTTCGGTCATAACTGTTTAACCTGAACTGACTTCCAAACCTGAACTAAAAATTCATGCTCGACTTTTCAATAAGCTTCGATTGCTATGTCACAATGTACTATTTCTGCAACTATAATATGGCACTTTCCGGTTAGAATTATTTAATCGGAAATGATGTAAGAATCAAAAATATACATTTGTTTTCATCTTGCTAAGGCACGCCGAATAATATATCGCTTATACTATTTAGGTGACTTTAAAATGGTACTTCCGCTTGCAACTCTAAATCCGAAAGTCGGGCGTCAAATTTCTCATCTTTAATACCACCCTTGGGTTACAAGCTTTCATTCGATATCTCATTTGTCATTCTATCGGTATTAATAACGGAAGAGTTATATTCGCGGACAGACAGTCACGAAACCGGAAATATATATTTGTTCTCGTCTTACTAAGGCGCGTCGAATAATATATCGCTTGTACTATTCTGACGATGTTAAAGCAGTATTTTCGGTTTCATTTCTAAAACCAGAAATCCTTGGTCAAATTTCTACCCCCTTTAGTACCTTCCTTGGTTATAAACTTTCTTTTGACACCTCATTTGTCATTCTACCTAGTATAATGACGAAGAAGTTGTGTTTACGGACGGACAAACATGCATGAAACCGGAAGTATATATTAGTTTTCGTCTTGCTAAGGCCTGTCAACTAATATTTCGCTTGTACTATTTCCTCGATTTTAAAACAATATTTCCGGTTTCAACTGTAAAACCGGAAGTCGGAAATCAAATTTCTAATATACCTCTAATAAAATTTTTGGGTTAGAAATTCCCATTCGACACCTCATTTGTCACTATTTATTTTAATAACGGAGGAGTTATATTCGCCGACAGACAGACTGACGGACGGACAGGCATGAAACCGGAAGTATATATTAATTTGTTCTCATCTTGCTAAGGTGCGTCGAATAATATATCGCATGGACTATTTCGGTGACTTTATAACAGTACTTCCGGTTGTAACTATAAAACCGGAAGTGCAAGGGCAAATTTACCACATTTAATACTATCCACACAGAGGCGATTAGGCCTTACATGGGCATCATTTTGCAAAGTAAGCCATATTCTAAAAAGCTCAATTCCTAGGTGTATTAAGCGAAAGGTTTATAACCAATGTGTTTTGCCAGTACAAACTTATGAAGCAGAGACTTTAGCACTGACGCAAAAATCAGCAAATAACATCAGAGTCACACAACGAGCCATGGAACGTGCAATGCTGAACGTGAGCCTTCGAGATTACATAACAAACCAACAAATCAGGCAAAGATCAGGAGTTCAAGACGTCATCGAAAACGATACGACGCTTAAGTGGAACTGGGCAGGGCACTTAGCTAGAACACAAGATGGACGATGGACACAACGAATCATGGAATGGAGGCACAGAAACTATAAAAGAAGCCGAGGACGACCACCGACTAGATGGACCGACGACATTGCAGGAAACTGGCTACAAGAGGCCCAGTGTAGAGAATACTGTAAAGAACTGAGGGAGGCCTACGTCCAGCAGTGGACGCGATTGGCTGATTGATTGATTAATACCATCCTTAGGTTATAAGCTTTCATTCAACATTGCATTTAGCCTCATTTATTATCCTTCTATCTGGTCTAATGACGGGAAGAAGTTGTGTTTATAGACAGACAGATAGACATGCATAAATTCAACGTTTTCACATTTTTTTGGAATGGGCGAAAACAATATTTATTTTTATTTATGTAACAGCGATAGTTATATTCTGAATTACAAACATATATACATACCTACCTTAATACATGTGTTAATGAAAATTTAAAGAATTGTGGAAAATTTCTGTGAAACAAAATATCCTCGCGTATGACTATTAATAAAATAAAATATACCTAATGCAATTCAATACATTTTCTAACACATAAAAATGAACAATACCAGTAAATCACCTGTAAGCAAGACGATTGTAAAATATGCGGGATAGAATGATTCAATAGTCGAGCAACAGTGTTGCCAGCTAAGTCGAGGCCATAATGTCGTATGATAGTTTAACACATGAAGGATATACACATTGAATATACACATAAAAGCGACCTCCAACGGCAAATGGCTGAACTATAAGCGACGTTACGGACTCATTTTGTTTTAAGATTTACAGGAATTCTAAGACACCAACAAGATTTGTAACATTTTTGTTTGGTAGGTAGAGGTCTCTAGTTTCTCATTCAACAAAACTTTGGTAGAAAATGACAACCAGTTAAAAGAAATACATGAAAAAAATTACGGACTCCGTATATTGAGGCCGTAAATCGCTCGAGCCCGTTGTGTATGGTCAAAACCTTAATACCGAGTCCGCAATGTTAAGAGGATATATATATATATATATATATATATATATATATATATATATATATATATATATATATATATATATATATTAAAGGATGTTAAGTAAGCGAGTACAACTATAAACATAGAAAAGAAAAATCATTGGCAAATAACTCGCAATGTGAATGTGAATACAAAATTAACAATATAAAAAGATAGAATGCAACTGCAGACACGTGTTTCTGACTCATTAGTCGTCATCAGTACAGTATAGCCAAGTTAGAAGAATAATAGTTTAACTTGGAAAAAGATCACTACAGGAGCAATATTACCATTTGTGACAACAATGTCAGAAGTCCCTGCCTTTCAGGGCGACGACCAACACAGTCACGGAGGTAAAGCTACCTGAGGAAAGAAAAGCCAAAACCTTATACAATAAAGGATGTTAAGTACGCGAGTACAACTATAAACATAGAAAAGAAAAATCATTGGCAAATAACTCGCAATGTGAATGTGAATACAAAATTAACAATATAAAAAGATAGAATGCAACTGCAGACACGTGTTTCTGACTCATTAGTCGTCATCAGTACAGTATAGCCAAGTTAGAAGAATAATAGTTTAACTTGGAAAAAGATCACTACAGGAGCAATATTACCATTTGTGACAACAATGTCAGAAGACCCTGCCTTTCAGGGCGACGACCAACACAGTCACGGAGGTAAAGCTACCTGAGGAAAGAAAAGCCAAAACCTTATACAATAAAGGATGTTAAGTAAGCGAGTACAACTATAAACATAGAAAAGAAAAATCATTGGCAAATAACTCGCAATGTGAATGTGAATACAAAATTAACAATATAAAAAGATAGAATGCAACTGCAGACACGTGTTTCTGACTCATTAGTCGTCATCAGTACAGTATAGCCAAGTTAGAAGAATAATAGTTTAACTTGGAAAAAGATCACTACAGGAGCAATATTACCATTTGTGACAACAATGTCAGAAGACCCTGCCTTTCAGGGCGACGACCAACACAGTCACGGAGGTAAAGCTACCTGAGGAAAGAAAAGCCAAAACCTTATACAATAAAGGATGTTAAGTAAGCGAGTACAACTATAAACATAGAAAAGAAAAATCATTGGCAAATAACTCGCAATGTGAATGTGAATACAAAATTAACAATATAAAAAGATAGAATGCAACTGCAGACACGTGTTTCTGACTCATTAGTCGTCATCAGTACAGTATAGCCAAGTTAGAAGAATAATAGTTTAACTTGGAAAAAGATCACTACAGGAGCAATATTACCATTTGTGACAACAATGTCAGAAGACCCTGCCTTTCAGGGCGACGACCAACACAGTCACGGAGGTAAAGCTACCTGAGGAAAGAAAAGCCAAAACCTTATACAATAAAGGATGTTAAGTAAGCGAGTACAACTATAAACATAGAAAAGAAAAATCATTGGCAAATAACTCGCAATGTGAATGTGAATACAAAATTAACAATATAAAAAGATAGAATGCAACTGCAGACACGTGTTTCTGACTCATTAGTCGTCATCAGTACAGTATAGCCAAGTTAGAAGAATAATAGTTTAACTTGGAAAAAGATCACTACAGGAGCAATATTACCATTTGTGACAACAATGTCAGAAGACCCTGCCTTTCAGGGCGACGACCAACACAGTCACGGAGGTAAAGCTACCTGAGGAAAGAAAAGCCAAAACCTTATACAATAAAGGATGTTAAGTAAGCGAGTACAACTATAAACATAGAAAAGAAAAATCATTGGCAAATAACTCGCAATGTGAATGTGAATACAAAATTAACAATATAAAAAGATAGAATGCAACTGCAGACACGTGTTTCTGACTCATTAGTCGTCATCAGTACAGTATAGCCAAGTTAGAAGAATAATAGTTTAACTTGGAAAAAGATCACTACAGGAGCAATATTACCATTTGTGACAACAATGTCAGAAGACCCTGCCTTTCAGGGCGACGACCAACACAGTCACGGAGGTAAAGCTACCTGAGGAAAGAAAAGCCAAAACCTTATACAATAAAGGATGTTAAGTAAGCGAGTACAACTATAAACATAGAAAAGAAAAATCATTGGCAAATAACTCGCAATGTGAATGTGAATACAAAATTAACAATATAAAAAGATAGAATGCAACTGCAGACACGTGTTTCTGACTCATTAGTCGTCATCAGTACAGTATAGCCAAGTTAGAAGAATAATAGTTTAACTTGGAAAAAGATCACTACAGGAGCAATATTACCATTTGTGACAACAATGTCAGAAGACCCTGCCTTTCAGGGCGACGACCAACACAGTCACGGAGGTAAAGCTACCTGAGGAAAGAAAAGCCAAAACCTTATACAATAAAGGATGTTAAGTAAGCGAGTACAACTATAAACACAGAAAAGAAAAATCATTGGCAAATAACTCGCAATGTGAATGTGAATACAAAATTAACAATATAAAAAGATAGAATGCAACTGCAGACACGTGTTTCTGACTCATTAGTCGTCATCAGTACAGTATAGCCAAGTTAGAAGAATAATAGTTTAACTTGGAAAAAGATCACTACAGGAGCAATATTACCATTTGTGACAACAATGTCAGAAGACCCTGCCTTTCAGGGCGACGACCAACACAGTCACGGAGGTAAAGCTACCTGAGGAAAGAAAAGCCAAAACCTTATACAATAAAGGATGTTAAGTAAGCGAGTACAACTATAAACATAGAAAAGAAAAATCATTGGCAAATAACTCGCAATGTGAATGTGAATACAAAATTAACAATATAAAAAGATAGAATGCAACTGCAGACACGTGTTTCTGACTCATTAGTCGTCATCAGTACAGCATAGCCAAGTTAGAAGAATAATAGTTTAACTTGGAAAAAGATCACTACAGGAGCAATATTACCATTTGTGACAACAATGTCAGAAGACCCTGCCTTTCAGGGCGACGACCAACACAGTCACGGAGGTAAAGCTACCTGAGGAAAGAAAAGCCAAAACCTTATACAATAAAGGATGTTAAGTAAGCGAGTACAACTATAAACATAGAAAAGAAAAATCATTGGCAAATAACTCGCAATGTGAATGTGAATACAAAATTAACAATATAAAAAGATAGAATGCAACTGCAGACACGTGTTTCTGACTCATTAGTCGTCATCAGTACAGTATAGCCAAGTTAGAAGAATAATAGTTTAACTTGGAAAAAGATCACTACAGGAGCAATATTACCATTTGTGACAACAATGTCAGAAGACCCTGCCTTTCAGGGCGACGACCAACACAGTCACGGAGGTAAAGCTACCTGAGGAAAGAAAAGCCAAAACCTTATACAATAAAGGATGTTAAGTAAGCGAGTACAACTATAAACATAGAAAAGAAAAATCATTGGCAAATAACTCGCAATGTGAATGTGAATACAAAATTAACAATATAAAAAGATAGAATGCAACTGCAGACACGTGTTTCTGACTCATTAGTCGTCATCAGTACAGTATAGCCAAGTTAGAAGAATAATAGTTTAACTTGGAAAAAGATCACTACAGGAGCAATATTACCATTTGTGACAACAATGTCAGAAGACCCTGCCTTTCAGGGCGACGACCAACACAGTCACGGAGGTAAAGCTACCTGAGGAAAGAAAAGCCAAAACCTTATACAATAAAGGATGTTAAGTAAGCGAGTACAACTATAAACATAGAAAAGAAAAATCATTGGCAAATAACTCGCAATGTGAATGTGAATACAAAATTAACAATATAAAAAGATAGAATGCAACTGCAGACACGTGTTTCTGACTCATTAGTCGTCATCAGTACAGTATAGCCAAGTTAGAAGAATAATAGTTTAACTTGGAAAAAGATCACTACAGGAGCAATATTACCATTTGTGACAACAATGTCAGAAGACCCTGCCTTTCAGGGCGACGACCAACACAGTCACGGAGGTAAAGCTACCTGAGGAAAGAAAAGCCAAAACCTTATACAATAAAGGATGTTAAGTAAGCGAGTACAACTATAAACATAGAAAAGAAAAATCATTGGCAAATAACTCGCAATGTGAATGTGAATACAAAATTAACAATATAAAAAGATAGAATGATCTTTTTCCAAGTTAAACTATTATTCTTCTAACTTGGCTATACTGTACTGATGACGACTAATGAGTCAGAAACACGTGTCTGCAGTTGCATTCTATCTTTTTATATTGTTAATTTTGTATTCACATTCACATTGCGAGTTATTTGCCAATGATTTTTCTTTTCTATGTTTATAGTTGTACTCGCTTACTTAACATCCTTTATTGTATAAGGTTTTGGCTTTTCTTTCCTCAGGTAGCTTTACCTCCGTGACTGTGTTGGTCGTCGCCCTGAAAGGCAGGGTCTTCTGACATTGTTGTCACAAATGGTAATATTGCTCCTGTAGTGATCTTTTTCCAAGTTAAACTATTATTCTTCTAACTTGGCTATACTGTACTGATGACGACTAATGAGTCAGAAACACGTGTCTGCAGTTGCATTCTATCTTTTTATATTGTTAATTTTGTATTCACATTCACATTGCGAGTTATTTGCCAATGATTTTTCTTTTCTATGTTTATAGTTGTACTCGCTTACTTAACATCCTTTATTGTATAAGGTTTTGGCTTTTCTTTCCTCAGGTAGCTTTACCTCCGTGACTGTGTTGGTCGTCGCCCTGAAAGGCAGGGTCTTCTGACATTGTTGTCACAAATGGTAATATTGCTCCTGTAGTGATCTTTTTCCAAGTTAAACTATTATTCTTCTAACTTGGCTATACTGTACTGATGACGACTAATGAGTCAGAAACACGTGTCTGCAGTTGCATTCTATCTTTTTATATTGTTAATTTTGTATTCACATTCACATTGCGAGTTATTTGCCAATGATTTTTCTTTTCTATGTTTATAGTTGTACTCGCTTACTTAACATCCTTTATTGTATAAGGTTTTGGCTTTTCTTTCCTCAGGTAGCTTTACCTCCGTGACTGTGTTGGTCGTCGCCCTGAAAGGCAGGGTCTTCTGACATTGTTGTCACAAATGGTAATATTGCTCCTGTAGTGATCTTTTTCCAAGTTAAACTATTATTCTTCTAACTTGGCTATACTGTACTGATGACGACTAATGAGTCAGAAACACGTGTCTGCAGTTGCATTCTATCTTTTTATATTGTTAATTTTGTATTCACATTCACATTGCGAGTTATTTGCCAATGATTTTTCTTTTCTATGTTTATAGTTGTACTCGCTTACTTAACATCCTTTATTGTATAAGGTTTTGGCTTTTCTTTCCTCAGGTAGCTTTACCTCCGTGACTGTGTTGGTCGTCGCCCTGAAAGGCAGGGTCTTCTGACATTGTTGTCACAAATGGTAATATTGCTCCTGTAGTGATCTTTTTCCAAGTTAAACTATTATTCTTCTAACTTGGCTATACTGTACTGATGACGACTAATGAGTCAGAAACACGTGTCTGCAGTTGCATTCTATCTTTTTATATTGTTAATTTTGTATTCACATTCACATTGCGAGTTATTTGCCAATGATTTTTCTTTTCTATGTTTATAGTTGTACTCGCTTACTTAACATCGTTTATTGTATAAGGTTTTGGCTTTTCTTTCCTCAGGTAGCTTTACCTCCGTGACTGTGTTGGTCGTCGCCCTGAAAGGCAGGGTCTTCTGACATTGTTGTCACAAATGGTAATATTGCTCCTGTAGTGATCTTTTTCCAAGTTAAACTATTATTCTTCTAACTTGGCTATACTGTACTGATGACGACTAATGAGTCAGAAACACGTGTCTGCAGTTGCATTCTATCTTTTTATATTGTTAATTTTGTATTCACATTCACATTGCGAGTTATTTGCCAATGATTTTTCTTTTCTATGTTTATAGTTGTACTCGCTTACTTAACATCCTTTATTGTATAAGGTTTTGGCTTTTCTTTCCTCAGGTAGCTTTACCTCCGTGACTGTGTTGGTCGTCGCCCTGAAAGGCAGGGTCTTCTGACATTGTTGTCACAAATGGTAATATTGCTCCTGTAGTGATCTTTTTCCAAGTTAAACTATTATTCTTCTAACTTGGCTATACTGTACTGATGACGACTAATGAGTCAGAAACACGTGTCTGCAGTTGCATTCTATCTTTTTATATTGTTAATTTTGTATTCACATTCACATTGCGAGTTATTTGCCAATGATTTTTCTTTTCTATGTATATATATATATATATATATATATATATATATATATATATATATATATATATATATATATTGATACATGTATCCATGTAACTTCCAAAGTAGATACTCGTAATACGTTGTCACTTCATATATACCGTTATGACTTCCGATTTCGGAAGTCACAACGTCTTGCCTAAATTTTTACGAATTTGGCTTATATCAAAAATTTCACTAGAAGTCACATCGTATCTAATATACTCATAAGATCAGATTTTAGTACGACGGTATATCATCAGCGCTAGTGTCGCTCCCGTACGAGAATACACGTGATATACACAACGCGTAGGGACTTCCGTATACCACACCGCTCGTTGTGACTTCCGTTATTTGGCAACGCTGTGTAAACGTTCCCAGACGCCAGACATTTAATTGTTATAGATTTGCGGTCGTAGTATTTTGTGCAGCTGTTATTTAAATATGAGTAATAACAGATCTGCTTTACTTTCATAGTTAGCGTTAAATTAAATATATTATCTCTATAATTAGTATATTATACATGTACAAAATTCAAAGTGTCCATTAAATAATATAAATTATTTTTTAAAAACCTTATTAAAAAATAAATTTAGGTAAATATTTTCATTTGACGAAATTGCCGAAAATCGCGTATAGGTATTTTGGACCTAGGCTGAAAAGTCAATTTTAGTGATTGTTACTTCGGAAGTAAGTAAAAGTATAAAAACACACAAAAAAATTGAAACAATGAATTAAAAGTGATAAATAGCTCTAATAAAGTAATAAATTCTAGTAATAATATGAAATACAGTAAACTCTCTTACATAATACAAATACAGTAACCTCCCTTTGCCGGGCACCTTCTCTATATGGACGGTTTTTCAAACAAAAATAATTCGGCGATATATGAACCTGTACCCTTCAACTGACAACTGACACTCAACACCGGACGTTGACAGTAAAAATGATGTGTAAATGCGGATCTTCTTCTTCTTCTTCTTATGCCGTTTTCTAACCAAGGTTGGCGATCACCTTTTTAAACGCTTCTCTGTCTTTTGCAAAGTGAAATATCTGTTCAACACTGAGGTTAGTCCAATCTCTGATATTCCTCAGCCAAGATTTCTTCTTTCTTCCCAAACCTTTTTCCCCGCTACTCTTCCTTGCATGATGACGTGTAGCAGAGAGTATTTATAGTTACGAAGTATGTGGCCCAGATACGATGTTTTTCTTATTTTAATTGTGTTCATAAACTTCCTGCCATGTCCAATTCTTCTTAACACTTCTTCGTTTGAGATTTTTGCAGTCCAAGGAATTTTCAGAATACGCCTATACAGCCACATCTCGAATGCCTCCAATTTTTTTACGGATTGTGCTTTTAGAGTCCAAGCTTCTACCCCATATAGTAGTTGCGACCAAACATAACATTCGACGAACCTCAATCTAATGTCCATACTCAATTTCTTATTTGTAAACATTAACTTGAATTTTATAAATCCTTTTTGAGCTATTTCTATTCTCACCTTTATTTCCTCATCTTGATCTAATTGTGAGTTTATAATTACTCCTAGGTATTTATACCTCTCGATTCTTTCTATCGGTTTACCTCCAATGTCAGATGTATGTTGTCAACAGGGTTTTTTGAGATCACCATTAATGTGGTTTTATTTATATTCATTGTTAGTCCCATCTTTTTGTTTTCTCTGTTAATGATATATAGGAGAATTTGTAAATTGTCTATATTCTCTGCCATGATTGCGGTATCGTCTGCAAATCTTATGTTATTAATGATGCTCCCTCCAATCCTTACACCTTCAATTCTTTCCCATAGTGGGAAACACATTAGTTGGGAGTACACATTGAATAATTGTGGCGACAGCACCCATCCGTGTACGACAGCACGTATCCGCAAATGTGGATAGTAAATATAAAATGAAGAACTTTTTCCAAATATTTTACGATATAAAACTATATTTTTTATTATTTATTAAGCTCAATATTCCTTGTTGGCCTAGGAATAAAACGTTTACATTTCTGATTACATTTTATTTTAGTCTTATAAATTTTATGTAATTACAATTCAGTCCATTTATACAATCTTTCACCACCTACTTCCCTCTCCTTCAGTTCAATGCTAGTTGTTTCCATCTCTCAATGTTACATTTCTGCAGGTCTTCGTACACACTGTCCTCCCATCTTTCTCTTGGCCTGCCTTTCCTTCTCTTTTGTTATGGTCTACGTAAGAGTACCATTTTGGCATTCTTTTACTTCTCATTCTTTCGATTTGCCCCAAATATTATTCTCTGTGCTTTGATCGTCATCGTTATCGTTGGCTCTTTATACAGTTCGTCCAGTTCTTTATTGGTTCTTCTTCTCCACTGATCTATTTTCGCACCTCCATATTATATTGCTCTTAGCATTTTTCTCTGCAATCTTTCTAAAAGGTCTGTTTCTGACTTTTCAGCACCCATGTTTCGCATGCTTTGCGTATGATACTGTAGGTCATTTTTTATCGTTTCAAATTGATACATAGCCCAATCAAAGAACAATCTGACCCAAAAAAATAAAGGAAGGATGAAAATTTGGGAATAGGTAGTTGAAATTGTCTATTATTATATAAGAAAAAGTTAACTACTCTACACACCCTCCATTTTACAAAAATGGAGGGGAATACCCCTTCTCGGGGGTGAAAAATATAGAGTTATTTGCGAGTGAATATATTCATTTTTAACAACAAAAAACATGTTTTAGACGGTTTTTCGCAAATAACTCAAAAAGTAAGTATTTTATCGAAGAAGATATTCTTAGTAAAAATATAGCTTATTAGCTTATAAATAGTGAAAAGAATGGAGTACGCATGAAATCTGTATACCCAGTAGAAGCGGAGTTGTAACTAATGAAAAGTAGGTCCTTATTCGTCCAGTTCCAAATCGAATATTTTAAAGTGAAATAACCAAAAAACGGAGAATTTTCCGGGGAAAACTTATTAAAATTTTTTTTAAAGTGTTTAAAAACAGGTTTATTATTTTTTTTTTAACTTCTAACATTAAAAGTAAGTGAGTTACGCTCAAAATATTTTTGCTCCCTTTTATATTTTGGTAAAAACAATCGCGAAAATCACCCCCTAATTAGCATCCCAAATAAAATGAATCGTTACTGCTTCACAAGGTATTTTGTTTATGTATTCTTTATAATGATCTATAAGTTTTATTGGTTCAAACTGTTCAATTTTGAAAAAAATTGGTTTTAAAATAAAAAAAAAAATCTGATTTTGAAAAAAATCTTTTTTTTTCAAAATAACTGAAAAATTATTAGTAATACCAAAAACCTCAAACAGTAATAAAATGTACGTTTTGCTTTTCTGATTATTTTGGATTTTTTGTTTTCCTGGTAGACAAAAATTGGTTACGCTAAGACTGTTCAAAATTTGCATACATTCGTGATTAGTGACTTGTTCAAGCCATTTTAACTAAAGCCATTTCAAAAAGAAGCACTTTGAACCGATGAAACTTACAGATCATATAAAGAATACATAAGAAAAGTAAAGTGTGAAGCGGTAACGATTAAATTTATTTGAGATGCTAATTAGGGGGTGATTTTCGCGATTTTTATACCAAAAAATAAAAAGGGTTGAGCCCTTTTATTTGAGTAACAATATTTTGAGCGTAACTCACTTACTTTTAACGTTAAAAGTTCTTTAAAAAACAAAAATAAACCTTTTTTTAAACAATTTAAAAAAGTTGTAATTAATTTTCCCTGAAAAGTGCTCCGTTTTTTGGTTATTTCACGTCGAAACATTTGATTGGAAATTTGACGAAGAAGGACCTACTCCTCATTAGCTACAACTCTGCTTCTACTGGGTCAACAGACTTCATGTGTACACCATTTGTTTCACTTTTTTATAAGCTATATTTTTGCTAAGAATACATGTTTCGATAAAATACTTACTTTTTGAGTTACTTGCGAAAAACCGTTCATAAGCATAAAAATGAACATATTCACTTGCAAATAACTCGAAAAGTATTGACTTAGTGAAAAAACTCTAGAACAAAAGTTGCTTAAAATTAGTTATCCAATAAAATTTTATCCAATTCCGGACTTATTTTGAATGTATATTTTCAACCCCAAGAAGGATGTATTCCCCTCCATTTTTGTAAAATGGAGGAGATGTAGAATTGTAAACTTTTTCTTATATAATAATAGACAATTTCAACTACCTATTCCCAAATCATCCTTAATTTATTTTTTGGAGGTTTTCGATAAGTTTTGTATTCCTTGATCGGGCTAACAGATCTTTACACGAGTGATATTTGATATTAGGTATGAATACTGTTTACGCTATATTAATTATGTAATACAAATCTGTTCACATCTTTTAACTGTTAGCAACGCAAGCAAAATTTTAATGTGTATGTCGATCCATGAAAGAATTGCTGACCCCATTATTACTCTGATAATAAATACCTCGATAAATTTTTGTGTTTTGACTGAAATATGAATCTTAACTTAATTGTCGAATGAAGATATTTGGGTTCAATAGACGTCATTGTATTAATTTGTAGGTCTTAGCGTTTTGGTAAAAATGTCGTAAATTATTTTCGGATTAAATTTCACAATAAATTTTGTGCATGATCTGAGCCATCAACCTATATGTACATATAATTAAAGTAACTGAAATAATTTTAGTTATTAAAGTTATTAAAAATTTTAAATTAACATATTCATTGTTGTTCTGAAGCTATTTCCTTGTGGCATTTTATATTTGTCGTTGTCAAAATACAAAATATTAGTCTAGTAATACATTGTTACTCTAGTAATATTTATTTTGATGACACCCGACTTGGGCGTCGAAACGTTAATGAAATAATTTTTTTTTAGTAAAATTGTGGCTTATTTCTCATTAAAAATAATTAATTATATCATATTTATTTTTCCCTTAAACGGACAGTTTATGCGGATCAACTACTGTCCATCCAAGGGAGAGTTCACTCTATAATAGAATAATTGTATCTAATTATTAAAAGTTTTTTGCTTTAAACGTGTGCAGAAATACATCATATTAACAGAGCTCGGAAAGTAAGCAGTTGCTATTTTTGTGCCGTAAAAATTTTTTTGGATCACTGTTACTGTTAAAAAAACTGACACTGACACTGACTTTGGATCACTGACAAACTCCCTGAGCGTTTTTTGCAATTATAGGATTTGCAACATTTTGTTTTTTATTTGTTACTAAGCTCGATTTTCTTGGCCGGAGTGTATCTACCTTTATATTGTTCATAATATTTTATTATTCAATATTATATTATTAAATTTAAAATGTCGTTAGTAAACTCCAACTCCAACAATAACCTGGAGCTAAAATAAAATCACTAAAAATATTTGTTAAAATTACTATTACCTAGCATCATTTTATTCATTATATTCATTTATTCTTCTTCTTCATCTTTTTGTGTAGACATAACTCTGTCTGTTTTTCAATGTGACTCCAGTAAGTTGTCATTCCATCGTTTTCGTGGTCTTCCCACTGATCGCCTTCCTATTGGGGAACCGTCTCTCGCCGTCCTTACTACTCTGTTTATTGTCATTCGGCTTTTGTGGTCATTCCACCATTCTAATCTTCTGTTTTTCACCCAGTTATTAATGTTGTCCACCTTGCATCTCTGTCGTATACGTATATCTGCACTTCTGGCTCTATCACATAGTGTCTTACCATCGATTTTTCGAAGTGTTTTCATCTCTGCTGTTTCTAGCATTCTTTTTGTCCTTTCTGTATCAGGTTGTGTTTCTGTCGCGTATGTCATTATTAGTCTGAGGACTCTTTTGTAAATTCTGCCTTCCATTTCTTTTCCGATATTTTTATTTCTCCATATTGTGTCATTCAGGCAGCCTGCGGCTCTGTTTACTTTATTCACCTGAGCTTGTACTTCGGTTTCGAGCTTTCCGTAGATAGAGCTAGATAGTGTGATGCCTAGATATTTAAACTCTATGACTTGTGCTATTATCTGACCGTCCAGCTCTAATTTACAACTAGATTTGTTGTTATAACCATGCATTTAGTCTTTTTTGGGGAAATCAACATGTTAAATTTTCTAGCGGTTATATTAAATTGGTGCAGCATACGTTGTAAATCATCTTCACTTTGAGAGATTAGTATTGCGTCGTCTGCATAGCAGATTATTTTAAGTTGTTTTTCTCCCATTTGATATCTTTCTTTTGTTCTTACTTTTTTTTATTACTTCATCCATGATCAGGTTGAACAATAGAGAACAAGACAGGGAGTCTCCCTGTCTTATCCCATTGCCAGCTTCAATTGGGTCAGTTAGTTCTTTATCTACTTTTACTCTGATCGTTTTGTTCTGATAGATATTTTCGATCGTTTTAATTATTCCTAGAGGTACCTCTCTTGCGTACAATAAATGGATAACGTCTTTTAATTTGACTCTGTCAAATTCCTTTTTAAAATCGACGAAACATAAGTATGCCGGTTTGTTGTATTCTACTGATTTCTCTTGAATCTGCCTCATTATAAATATAGCGTCGGTGCATGATCTTCCCGACCTAAAACCTTGTTGTTCTTCTGCTAATCTTATAATTGTATTCAGTGTGTTTGTTATCACTTAGTGTTGTGTTTAATAAATTAATTCCTCTGTAATTCTCCGGGGGTCCGAATTACAGACTCATATTCATTCACAGAATTATGTTCAGCTGTAATTGACTAATGCATAGTTTTAATTATTGTAACAATTATTATTACAGTTAAACTATATAATATTAATGATATTTTATATATAGAATTAAGCCGTTTAACCAATTAACCAATTAAGCCAATTAACCAATTTCGATTTCCAATGCGAAAATGACATGTAATGAGAAATCAAGAACGTTACCGCCTTCTCCAACGGATTTTTCAAGGGAAGGTAAGTGGTAAAAGAGGACGTGGTAAAAGTGGTAAACTTTACGAACGTGGTATAACATGGCTACCACTGAACTGTCCCGCGCTGCGGTAAACAAAGTCAAGATAGCCATGGTGATCGCCAAGATCCGGAACGGGTAGGCACTTTAAAAAGAAGACATTCTTATTGGAACGCTAGGTACCAATGAATTCCACTGCCAAGTGTGAGACTCTAAGATAACAGATCACGCTCAAACTACGAGGTAAATTTGGCAGAAGAGACGTTGTGACTTCCAAAAACATGACAACATCGCTGGAAGTGACAACGCGACTTAAACTACCCTATTTACAGAAGCCACAACGTATTATGTCCGCTTCCGTATATACCTATATATATACAACATTTATTATGGTAAATCCTTTCCCCTCAATATGTAGATCTATCCTAGCACCCCCCCTCTTATCAAATATACAATTTTTAAAAAATAATCCCAAGTAGAAAAGGTGGAAGCCAGACAGCCTCTTCTGTATACCGGAAGTCACAACTTAACGTGCATCAATATATATATATATATATATATATATATATATATATATATATATATATATATATTGATGTGATCTTGATTATTGATATGAGATAATATTCTTATATGTCATTTAATTTAATCAATGCATTAATCATAATCTAATTAATTTACCAGATCACATATCAATGTTTTCAATCTCAGGGCGAATTATAAAATTAATTACTTACTCTCGTGGCTTCTAAGTATTTCTCAATGGTTCCTAATCGGGATAGGAAAGAAAAGAGTAAAATAATACACACATATGGGTTACAATTATAATCAAAATATTGTTTATTTTATTTAAATGGCAATCACTGCTTAATATTTGCTAGATCTTATTATTCTTAAACATAACATTTACAAATGGGAATCTTATTTCCTTTTGGTTTCCAATTGAAAGTTTTTATTAACATTTAACTATTAGGATTTATTAGCAACAATTCTATTTAAGTTTGATGAAGCTTTTCTGATATTATTTATTATGTTCTTCAATTTATAATGTGGTATTTAATACGAAAAACCCATACATTCATGTCCAAACAATTGAGACTGACCTTTTTCTGGTGAACTGAGAATGTCTTCACACAAGACCCGTTTCCTGCTATCCTTGGCTGCGATCAAAACCTCGTCCTGGCTTTCAGTAATGTTCTCCTTTGAAAACTAGCTCGTATAGCTCTCGTACCTGCTTCTGTCGTGATGCTGTATTCTACCTTTTTCGAAACTGCAATCAGCTACCGGGACACTCTTGGCTCAAGGAGGTTCTTTTACTCTCAACCTGGCCTACCTCTCGTTCCACGATAGATACTCCACACCAGTGTTCTCAGACCTCCTGAAATTTCAGGAGACCTACTGATGGCGACCCTCGCCTACTGATCTACTGATGGCGTCCTTAAACCTCCTGATGAAGTGATGAAATTCTGAAAATCATCTGGTTTTGTTCCAACTCGATACAAAACCGTTCTTGAATGATTACGAGGATGCGCATAACGAAAAATGTGTTACTGCGCAGCATTATTCGTCATTGCGCATGCGCGTAACGATTCAAGAACGGTTTTGTATGGAGTTTGAATTTTTCAGAATTTTATCCTATTTCATTTTTTTTTATTTTTATGCTTTAGCCGCCATCTAGCGTTGCCACAGCCGTCCCTTACAGATTTTATAGAGATGCATGCCTACCTATAAACGTAAAAATACTCCACCAACTGATTCTACTGATTTTTCGTGGCGACATCTAGTTGCCAATCTATAAACGTAAAGACTGAAACTACAGAATTCTACCAATTTTTGAGGCGAGCGAGTCTCCTGAAATCTCCTGATCGTTCGTGGCGACACCTCCTGATCCTCAAAAAAGTCATCTGGGAACACTGCTCCACACTCACGGAACTACACCGGCTTTCTCACTCTCCGTACACTACCGTCTACTACTGGACTTCACTTCTCGACAGCTCAAAACATTCTGATCTATATTTGTCATTCATTCCCCTACTTTCTAAATATCCCTTCCAGATTCACAAATCAACCTTCCACCACCAACTCTCATTCGCAGTATTCCTCAAAACCAATTTTTAATCTTTCTAAATATGCTTAATGGATTTCCAAAAAAAATAGTTAATTCCCATTCTAAAATTACTTTCTACTATTTACAAAATTTAATGACCTATTATCTACTTCAAATGAGTCTTATTTAGCATAGGCTAATGATCGAACCTTCCGCGAACAACGATAATGAACTATTATCTATTTGAGTCTTATTTAGCATAGGCTAATGATCGAACCTTCCGCGAACAACGATAATGGTACGCCCCATTCACTTTGTTTATTCTAATCGCATTGTCCCGAGTTTCGTAAGCTTCGTCTAATCACTTCTTAAAATTAAATATAACAATTTGTTGTATACAGGTTGTTCTAAATTTATATGCCCGTGGTTGAGAAAATTGAAAATATTTTATATTAAATTGAATTTTGTTTATAATTATCAAATTTTAATTTTCATATCAAATAGAAATATAACAATATATATATATATATATATATATATATATATATATATATATATATATATATATATATATATATATATATATATATATATATTGATGTGATCTTGATTATTGATATGAGATAATATTCTTATATGTCACTTAATTTAATCAATGTATTAATACTAATCTAATTAATTAACCAGATCACATATCAATATGTTTTCAATCTCAGGGCGAATTATAAATTAATTACTTACTTTCGTGGCTTCTAAATATTTCTTAATGGTTCCTAATCGGGATAGAAAAGAAAAGAGTAAAAAAAATACACATATGGGTTACAATTATAATCAAAATATTTTTTATTTTATTTAAAAGGCAATCAATGCTTAATATTTGCTATTTCTTATTATTCTTAAACATAACATTTACAAATGGGAATCTTATTTCCTTTTGGTTTTCAATTGAAAGTTTTTATTAACATTTAACTATTAGGAGTTATTAGGAACAACTCTATTTAAGTTTGATGAAGCTTTTCTGATATTATTGATTATGTTATTCAATTTTTTATGTGGAATTTAATACGAAAAACCCATACATTCATGTCCAAACAAATGAGACTGACCTTTTCCTGGTGAACTGAAAATGTCCTCACACAAGACCCGTTTCCTGCTATCCTTGGCTGCGATCAAACCTCGTCCTGGCTTCCAGTAATGTTCTCCTTTGAAAAACTAGCTCGTATAGCTCTCGTTCCTGCGTCTGTCGTGATGCTGTGTTCTACCTTTCTCGAAACTGCTATCAGCTACCGGGACACTCTTGGCTCAAGGAGGTTCTTTTACTCTCGACCTGGCCTACTTCTCGTTCCACGATAGATACTCCACACTCACGGAACTACACCTGCTTTCTCACTCTCCGTACACTACCGTCTACCACTCGACTTCACTTCTCGACAGCTCAAAACATTCTCCTCTCACTTTGTCATCCATTCCCCTACTTTCTAAATATCCCTTCCAGATTCACAAATCAATCTTCCACCACCAACTCTCATTCGTAATATTCCTCAAAACCAATTTTTAATCTTTCTAAATATGCTTAATGGATTTCAAAAGAAAATATTTAATTCCCATTCTAAAATACTTTCTAACTATTTACAAATTTTAATGACCTATTCTCTCTTTCAAATGAGTCTTATTTAGCATAGGCTAATGATCGAAACCTTCCGCGAAAAACGATAATGAACTATCATCTATTTCACTGAGTTTTATTTAGCATAGGCTAATGATCGACCTTCCGAGAAGAACGATAATGGTACGCGTCATTCACTTTGTTTATCTAAGCACATTGTTCCGAGTTTCGTACGCTTATTCTAATCACTTCTTAAAATTAAATATAACAATTTGTTGTATACAGGTTGTTCTAAATTTATATGCCCGAGGTTGAGAAAATTAAAAATATTTTATATTAAAGTGAATTTTGTTTATAATTATCAAATTTTAATTTTTATATCAAATAGAAATATAACAATATATATATATATATATATATATATATATATATATATATATATTGCATTTGCGTCCCTCGTGGCTTCTGTATAGTTTTGACTCTTCGTGACTTCCGATCAATATACAGCGTGTATATTAACAAGAATGATTCCATACAGTTAGCGCTCGCTTTGGCATCCGTTATACTGGCAACAATGTACTTATGGTATCAAGTAAAATATTTAACCTTGGTCGTGTTTACGTGAGAATTTAGTTGAAGAACCCAGACACATTCTATTTATAACTTTGGCCAACTAGGTGGTTTGCTGGGATATACGATAAGGATTTGCTGTAAATTCTTTGTTTTCGTTTTTATACTCTTAAATCAGGTTAGAAAAACTTATTTCTTGGGTGTAGTTATGAATAATGTATTTTCTAGACTTTAAAATTTTCTATTTTATTTTGATGGAAGAAGATTATGGATTTCGGAAGATTTCGATGGAATAAGTTATAATGTAATATACCTAACAATACCACTATATACCCTTGACAAATGTTTTTTTTTGAGTTAATAATTGTTTGATGAGCCTTTCGATAGGTTAGGTTAGGTTTATTCTTAAATTTTATTTTGATAAATAATCGGTATTGTTTCTCTCTCTCTCTCTTTCTCTCTCTCCCTCTCTTTCTCTCCCTGTAATACCTTCCCTTATTATGAAGTATTGGGCGCTCTTGCGTTTCTTAGCCAAAAATCAAAGATGACTGATTCGCAGGATTAGCGCATCCTTTTCTGTTTTATTCTTTCGTAATTTGCTATACAAGTATTTTCCATTGCTCTCTGTTTCTCGCTCTCTCTTTAACTTCTCTCCATCTCAACGCCAATTCTTTCATGATCTCTTGTTACAGTTCTTCTCCAGCAATTAATATTTTGATTTTGGTTAATTCTGATATATCGCGTTGTTCCAGATTTTCTTTAGGAGGAAACAGTAGCGATCAACAGGTAGCGAAAACGCGTTCCAAGATTGCGGCTGTAATTTTAAATATTTTTTCGAAATATTTGGCACACGTATTCGTAATATAATAAAGAATGGCGGTACAGAGCCAACTTGAAAAATATATTAATATGTGGAAATTACTCTGTAATTAAATACAGTATTAAAAAACGAGCCTGTACCGCCATTAAGAAGACCAAAAAAATACACTTTCTTCAAATAAACTTTTTTATCCGATGCCTAGATTTTGTGTAATTTTGGAACTACTAAAATTTTTTATTTCATTAGTAGTTCCAGAATGACACAAAATCTAGGCATCGGATAAAAAAGTTTATTTGAAGAAAGTGTATTTTTTTGTTCTTCTTAATGGCGATACAGGCTCGTTTTTTTTACATTGTATTTAATTACAGAGTAATTTCCACATATTAATATATTTTTTAAATTGGGCTCTGTAACGCCATTCTTTATTATATTACGAATACGTGTGCCAAATATCTCGAAAAAATATTCAAAATTACAGCCGCAATCTTGGAACGCGTTTTGGCTACCTGTTGATCGCTACTGTATCACCTTAATCCATTATATGATTATATAATGAGTGCATATTATTGTGCCTTTACTATCCTTTTTTCTACATCTGCTCTACTAGCGCCTTTTTTTCCATGATCGATCCCAGATATGTAAAGTTATCTACCTCCTGTATTTGTCTTCCTTGTATTTTAATTTTAGTTTCTTGGTTGCTGTTTTTTTTTAAGTTTGATTTTTTTGTTTTTATCTTCAGGCCCATTATCTTGGAGTATTTTGCAAACTTGTCGATCTTCTTTTGCTTATGGCTGCTATGTTCGGTTAGGGGACAAATGTCATCTGCGAACTACAAATCGTCCAACTAGTTATGCAATTTCCATCTAATACCTGTTTTATTATCGCTTATTTTCTGCATGATCCAGTCCGTTATTATTATAAATATTGTCGGGGATAGCACACATCCTTGTTTAACTCCGCTTTGTATAGCTATATCTACTACCATTTTTCCCGCATGTTCTAGTCTGGCTATATATTTCTTGTAAAATAGTCTGATTAAGTTGATTTATTTTATCGGTAGTCCATATAGTTTTAGAATCTTCCACATTTGTTCTCTGTTTATACTATCGAAGGCCTTTTCAAAGTCACATGTTTATATTTTTTTGCCATTCACCAGCTTGTTCCAAGATAATTATAGAGTACAAGAGACACATAGGTACAGGTACAAGATACAGAGGTACAGATAGAGTACAAATATGGTCGATAGTGGAGCGTTTTGCGCGAAAACCTTCTTGGTTGCTTCTTAGTCCTAGTTTCTTGTCTATTTCTGGCTTCAGTCTATTCAATATGATATTTGACATTATTTTGAATGTGGCACTTAGCAGTGTTATTGCTCGCCAATTCTCGCATTTTTTGTTATCTTAATTGGTTAAACCCACGTTCCATTTCTGTGGGAGCTCCTGGTCGGCCCATATATTGTTAAAGAGTTTGTGTAACATTTCTACTGATTCGTTTGCGTCCGCCTTTATTAAATCTATCGGTAGTTTGTCGCTTTCAGCGGCTTTGCCATTTTTTTAGTTGATTCAGTGTGTTTTGTATTTCTTCTTTCGTAATAGAGAAATATCGCAAATGCATTTTTATCGCACGCTAATAGCGGAATACGCTATTTTGACATGTACGCAAGCGCAGAGTGAATGTTACGCTAATACCGGATAACGTGTCCCGCTATTTAGGTTGAAATAAGGGACGGTAATAACGTTAACGCTAATTTGACATTTGGGATGAAACATAAAAATAATTTATAGAATACAAATTTTATAAACTAAAAACTGTGAATCATCTTGTTTCTTGTGTTGAGAAATACGTTGCGTTCTTATTTTGTCTACAATAGACTACTTTTTGTGGTTATGATATTTTATATTATTTTGATACTGATTATTTATATTTATTGTTTGTCAAATCATTAAAATTAAAATACATGTCAACCTGCTCAATATCCAAATTCATTTTTCAATAAAAAACAATTACAGTATTATTCAACATTAATTTCTAGGTTACATTTTAATCCCAAAAGTCGGTTGTCATAATAACGTTAAGGCCCGCCCCCAGAACATTTGCGATAACTCTCTTGATGCCTGTGTTGGAATACACCGTTATCCCTTATTTACGTCTTGACACACTAATAACGTTTGCCTTTGCGATATCTCTCTAATTTCAACTGTTCTAATGTTTATTTCCTGTATTACATTATCTCCGTCTATATCTGGTGTTTGGAGTATATTTCCTCGCAGTGCTTTTTCATCTTTGTATTATTTTATGTTCTGATTTAATTATATTATGTCCTTGTTTATCTTTGCTTTGTTTATTACTGTTTAGTGTTTTCCCTGTCAAATTTCGGATGATATTGTACTGTATTTTCAGGTCGTTTTCTGGCGCAAATTTTTCTGACATTTTTACCATATGATTTACGTAGTATCTTTTGTCTTTTCTGACCTGCTTTTTAACCGCTATAGTTTTTTTTGTATTTCCTTTCTACTGCTTTTCCTTCTTCGGTTGCTTCTTTTTGTAACATTTCTTCTTTAAGTTTCTTTCTTTCTTCTCTTAGTTGCAATAGTCCAGAAAAATAAGGTTTTTGTCAGGACACTTGACCAGCCAGGTTGCAAATGGTTTTTTTGGAGTTATACATATTACATTATAAATACAACAATGCCCGTCACAGTTCGGACGAGAATTTTAGTTATTAACAAATAAGGGTCAAATATGACAGTTTTTTTGTTTAAATGGCTACAGGTAAAAATAACGTAATTGTAGACATCTTTTAGTAGATAAGCAAAGGTTTAAAATGGAAGTTTTTGAGTTTTGTTCTGATTATTTGTTACTTCGTAAATTGCAAAATAAAACTTAATTTCGAAAATAAAGAAATTGCTATAACTTTTGCAAAAATGAACTTAAGACTTTGATATTACATGAAATGTTGAGTCAAACAGTCCACATAATGCACAAAAAATTGCAAGACTATTTGTCAATTAGTTTAAATTGCATTCGATTTCTTTATCACAAAGAGCTTTTTTGCAATGTTGTTGTTCAGAAAATATTAATGATACAGCAATTCTGTGGAAACCACAGGAAAGAAGAATACTTACATTTTCAACTTATTTAAAAAATCAATAAGAAGTCATTTTTACCATTCTGAAAACATTTTACGAAATTAGAATCATTTTTGGCTTATAAACAATTTGAATAACCATATTAACATATTGACTAAGTCTGCGTTGGGATTTGAAAAGCTGATATTTTTACACGAATTTTCAAAAAAAACTTTTCGCCTAGGTTAATTACGAGCAAATTTAGCCACTTCTATTACTTATTTAATTTACAGTTACTTCTATATACATAAAATTCCCCTGTAACAGTTTTAGTTATCATATTCCTCCGAAACGGCTTGACCGATTTTTATGATATTTTACACATATATTCTGTAGGACTGAAAATAGATTGGATTCTATTATTTATACCCATAAGTTATAAGGGGGGTTACCCTCTGCCACTTTTTTATTGTTTTAGACAAAATTGTCTACCTTAATTTTATAGTATGTACCATTAAAAATATATATACAACCCTTAATTTTCACCCTTCTATCACCAAGGCCCTATTTTTTAATAGCCATCTATTTATTTGCGTCTATAAAATTCTCCTGTCGTAGTGTTAGTTGCCATAATCCTCCGATACCGCTTGAACGATTTTTATGAAATTATATATGTATACTCGAAGATCTTAGAATCATAATTATCGGCCCCATAACATTTTGTATTGTTAGGTAGGTATATGTGTACATAACATACTCTACAAGACTACAAGAAGTATATATAAATAAAAAAAAAATGATCAAAATCCATCAACTATCTCTGGAGATATTAACAGCAACATATCTTTGAAAAATAAATTTCATTTTTTGAGTGCACGGATTTTAATAATTCCCCTGTTCTCAGTGTTCCAGTGTTGTCTTCTATGGTCCAAGTTCTAGCTTTGAAGTATCTTGTTAAGTAGCGTATTTTTCTAAATAGATCTCTCGGCTGATTATTCTGATCATGTCTCTGAATTTCTTTGCATATACTTTAATAGTACAGTTTTTTATCTGCCTTGCATCTTCGCTTTACTTTTTTATTGAGGTTTCTTATACTCGAAGACCTTAAATCATAATTATCGGCCCCATAACATTTTGTATTGTTAGGTAGGTATATGTGTACATAACATACTCTACAAGACTACAAGAAGTATATATAAATAAAAAAAAATGATCAAAATCCATCAACTATCTCTGGAGATATTAAGAGCAACATATCTTTGAAAAATAAATTTCATTTTTTGAGTGCACGGATTTTAATAATTCCCCTCCACCAACCACGAGTCGATTTCGTTAGGACGTTATTTTTAAAAATATATTAACCACTCTGTTCAAGTTTACTCAAACTTTTACATATAAACTATATACATACCTTGAACTTCAAAATGGCGCTAGTTAGCTTTCTTAATTGTTATGAACAAACTAGCTGTGAATTAAATAAAAAAAGTGGCTAACTTTGGCCGTAATTAACCAAGGTGAAAGTTTTTTTAACATTTGTGTAAAAGTACACATCGAAAACAATGTGATAAATACAGGGGTATTTCCTGTACACCAACAATCAGCAAAATATACGGAAGGATCTTAAAAAACCGAATAGAAGACGAATACAAGAAAATGGAAGCAGAAGAGCAAGCAGGATTCAGAGCCGGAAGATCTACAATTGATCACCTTTTTGCAATCGCACAAGTCATGGAAAAGAAAACAGCGATTAACCAAGAGATTCATTTCGTAAATTATATTGATCTGAAAAAGGCATACGACAGTGTACCTTCGGTAAAGTTATGGGAGGCAATGGAGAATACAAATATAAACATAGAAATGTGAAAATTGAAAACTACCCCTAACTGTAAAAAATTATAAAACAACATTTTTAACTTTAATATTGTCAACATTTGGTTTTTATTAGGTAAATAATGATTGTTTTATGCTTTAAGATATACTATCATAATATTTCAACCCTTAAAACCAGCCTTGCTGGAGCTATATATAAAAAATTTACTTATTCTAAAAGAATCATTTCAGCTTGCATCGATTTACATAAAAATTTGGGATTAGGATCACATCACCCTGTACTCCATATTCTATATCACGCTTAAGGGCGCTGATTATTTTAGGGGTGTAACCTACCCCCTATTGACAAAAATTATATAAAAACATTGTAAATTTTAATATGGGTAAAATTTGGTTTTGATTGGTTAAATAATGATTGTTTTATACTTTAGGATAAAATATCATATTTCAGCCCTTAAAAACCACCCTTAATAACATCACAATTTTTATAAGTAGATAATTTAATAGATCTATACAGAAAAAAAGTAGAATTAAAGAATTACAAAAACATTTATTTACACAAAAATACGAATTTACAAATATGTACAAATACAAATAGTTTTTTAGTCATCTTCCAGTATATCAACCGATTCTGTGGTATTATACATACATTGAAAATTATCCATAAGCGGACTATTCGATATTTCAAAAAAAATTGTTTTCTAAACATGGCTCCTTTATTTTTGACGATAAAAAGTTTTTTCAAAAATAATTCTGTAGGATTTTTGAAGAGTTTTAAGACCGTGAAAACTAAATTCTGTAAGATCCCTTAGTTTTTAATTGCAGTGAGTTTCAAAGACGCGAATAAGGGGGTGTTTGCTCGTAAATAGAGGTTTTAAATAGCTATAGTACCTCTCTAACTGTTCACTGTAATGAAAATCTATGCACAAGAGAATTTTACTTATTAAATAATAAGCGACAATTTAGTAGTCCATAATTTTTTTCGTATCTCCAGTATTTTCGGAGATATTTTGAAATAAAAGGTGACAAATAGGAAATTGCAAAAAATCAATTTTTCTTTAAAGTCCAATTTTTCTAAAATTAGGCCTTTTAAATAGGTCAAACTTCTTGGGGGTAATGATAATACGAATATAAAGGGAATTACAGAAAGGTGAAGACCAATTTCTAATCAGTAGGGTAGTTAGGGGGTTGTTTTTTCACTAATTTTTTCATAGAGAATAGCAGGTACCGACCTTTTTTTGATCACAAGTCGCTTAATTTTCATGCTAGGAGCTTCATATTATTATTTTTTGAAAGGTCTAACAGTATACTTAAAAAGATTAATTAAGTTTAATTTAATTTGTGTTACTAAAAGATGCATTTTTGATATCTACAGTTTTTTTGATTAAATGCATATTTTTCGAGGTATTCTCAAAAAACCATCTAAAAAAGTCGATTTTTTCGTCGAAAAACTGTTACTTTCAAGCGCGAATAACTCGAAAAATACTAGTTTTACGAAGAAAATGTAAAAAACATTTTTTTCTTAGAATTCATTTTTACATCGATTTACATGGTTAAATATAATAAAAAATTCCCTTCCCCGAGATGGGCTGGCAACCACCCCAAGCTTTTAGCGTACAGCGGCATGATATAGAAAATGATCCTTGGACCATTCCCTACCTTCTGCGAAAATTTTAAGTAAATCCATGCTGGACGAAAAAATTGCGAGCCAAAATGCTTCATTTTCTCGACTATAGAAGGAGGAGAAACAATCAGTAAATGTAACGAATATAAATACCTGGGTATGAAAATTACGAATGATGGAACACTGGACGGAGCCACTAAAGAACGAAATACTCAGGGTAGGAAAGCAATTAGGCTCCTAAACTCAGTACTCTGGGACAAGCAGATAAACAACCAAAACAAGAAAAAATCTATAACGTCGTAGTGAAAAGCATTATAACATACAGCTGCGAAGTATGGCATATGAAGGAAAAATCAAAACAAATGTTCGATGTCACACATATAATAAATGACGAAATCAACGAAATACAACTACGATGGTTTGGTCACGTACAAAGAATGCATGAAGACAAAATCACAAAACAAGTGCAAAACTAGAAACCGCAAGGTAGAAGAAGAAGAGGTAGACCGCGGAAAATTTGGCAGGCAGGAATAAACAAAGCCATGGATGAAAGAGGTCTGCAAGTAGATCAATGTGCGGACAGAGAGGAATGGCGAACGGGTATCGGAAGACGGAGAAGGTTATAAACCGAAATACAATAATAATGTAAAAGTACCAGCTTTTTAAATCCTAAAGTCTAGGGATGGTGCATGGCGGTTGTTGAACAAAAAACCGGGTTTCGGTTATACCGTTTTTTTACTTACGGTTTAACCTGGCGGTTATAACCGGTCAAATAACCGGTTGTTCCAAAAACCGGTTTTTGTTTTTTTAATCAAAAGCAAATACTCAATAGGTTATAATGTTACATTTATATTGCACTTTAGTTTGCTCAATTTTCTTCCCGAAAAATTCCCCAACCAATTCAACCTATAAAAATTTTGCCAGGCGCTTTCAAATTACCCTAAAAATGAGCGAAAGTACCCCAATCTCTGATTCGTCGCTCGTTGTAGACGTCTTCGGCGTATATTGCGTTGTCAATAATTGGGATATTCTCAAAAATGATGATCCTGCCGATCTACCGAAATGTCCCTTGGATCTATCAAGTTTAGAAAAATATCCAAATGACTTATATTTTACTTAAAAATAAATTCGATAAACCAATTCATTATTTACTTCTCTATTGCCATCAAAAAATTTCAGTAGGTAATATTTTTTAATACGTTTGTATAATAGCTACCTTTTATTTCCTAATATTTAAAAATTACATATTGGAGATTCCTAATCGTATTTCGGTATTCACATTTCATACAAGAGTCTCAAGTCTCAAGTACTCAAGTATAAACAATTTTTTAGATGATGGTTGGAATATCGATTTCAAGCAGATCACTTACTTTTTTATGTAAATATATTATCATCTAAAACTAAATAACTATTCCCAAAATTGTTTCATAAAAGCTGATGTGACAATTTCGTCCAGTGCTCTATTAGTAAATAAAAGTTGAATTATGGTTGTTTGGGTTAATTACTTATTACTTCGCATATTATTTATAATACATATGATTGAGATCGAAGATAGATAGAAATTTCTTCATTTTTCTCTAAATAAATTTTTTTTCCACAGGTAACTTGTTCGGTTTTTCGCCGGTTATTACGTTAAAAAGAAAAAACCTGTTATAACCGGGACAAAAAAAAACGGTAAAACCGATTGTTTCGAATTAAAAAACCGGTTTTAGGTTATAACCGGTAAGTTTTTCCCATTCCTAAGTCGATTAATTTAGTTTGCAATCATTACTAACAAAGTTATTCAAATTGTTTTTATAAGCCAAAAATGACTCTACTTTACTAAAATATTTTCGGAATGATAAAAATGACCTTTTATTATTTTTTTAAAAACTTTGAAAACATAAGTATTCTTTGTTCATGCTGTTTCCACAAAATTTCTATATCATTATTATTTGATGAAGAAAGCATGCTTCATCATCAGGGCCGGCGATAACGGGCCTGCAAGGGATGCACTGCAGGCGGGCGCCCCTTTCTGGGGGGCGCCAAAATGACCTTTTTTCTGTCTGTCCTATACAAAATACTAATTTAAAAGACACCGAAGGGCGCCTATGCTTCTTTTGCAGGCGGGCGCCTTATACCCTAGCGCCGGTACTGTTCATCATTGCAAAGAAAAGCTTTTTTTTTATAAACAAATTGAATAAAATGTAAACTAATTGACGAATCGACTTGAACTTTTTTGTGTATTATCTGGACTGGAGATGGACTGTTTGACCCAATTTTTCATGTAATATCAGTCTTAAGTTTATTTTTGCAAAAGTTATAGCAAATTTTTTATTTTCGAAATTTAAGTTTTATTTTGCAACTTCCGAAGCAACAAATAATCGTACCAAAATTCAAAAACTGACATTTTTGACCCTTATTTGTTAATAACTAAAATTATTGTCCGAACTGTAACGGACATTTTTGTATTTATAATGTAATAGGTATATAGTATCCAAAAAATCCATTTGCAACCTGGCCGGTCAAGTGTTCCGAACGTATATTTTTGCCTTATTTCCCTGGAGTACAATGTGTCTCCGGTTATCCATTTCTTTTCTCTTTTTTTTTTCATCCCTATAATTTCGTTTGCAGTTTTTGCATAATGCCCTTGAAGTTCTTCCATATTTCTTCCACTGTTTCCTCATGTTGGGACACTGCTGTTCGGTTTAATTTCAGTCTTTTTGTGAATTCGATTCTTGTTTTTTCTTGTTTAAGAGCTTCCACATTGTATCTTCTTTGTGTGTTCGTATAGTTCAGTTGTTATAAGCGAAATAGGGTGTTGGGGTACGCCTACTTCTTTTAGTATAATAAGTGTCTTCACTTGACCCTGTCGAACGCCTAACGATAATCTATAAAGCAATGTACAGTGGAATATTGAATTCCCTAGATTTTTCGACTATCTGTCTTATATTCAACAGGTGTAATCGATTACCTCTACCTTTGGTAAATCCCGTTTGCTCTTGTGGAATTTTTCTTTGAAGGAATGTTTTTAGTCTCTCATTGATTATATTTATGTAGTATTATTTTACTGGCATGTGATATAAGAGAAATAGTTCTATAATTGTCGCATTTATGGAAGCTGCCTTTTTTATGAATTGTTGTTATTGTAGATTTTGTCCAGTCTTCAGGCCATTGTTTAGAATGCCATATTTGGTTACAGAGTAGATGAAGTAATTTTACGCCAGTTTCTTCTGTGGCTTTGAGTATTCCTGCTGTTATCATATCTGGACCTGGTGCTTTATTATATTTGAGCTTAATGATCGCTAGTTTTACTTTATTTTCAAGTATATCAGGTTCTTCTTCTTCCTCATCAAAGATTTGGTTAATAGGTTCTTGGGGTTAATCATCTTTATATAGGTCCCTGCAATACGATCTCCATGTCTCTGCTGTATCTTCTCTTATTGTTCTCAGTGTTCCAGTGTTGTCTTCTATGGTCCAAGTTCTGGCTTTGAAGTATCTTGTTAAGTAGCGTATTTTTCTAAATAGATCTCTCGGCTGATTATTCTGATCATGTCTCTGAATTTCTTTGCATATACTTTAATAGTACAGTTTTTTATCTGCCTTGCATCTTCGCTTTACTTTTTTATTGAGGTTTCTTAAACTAGCTTTTTCCCTTTCACTATGCATACCACTTTGACAAAGATTTCTTCTATTCACAATGATTTGAAAGGTTTCATCTGTTATCCAGTGTTTCCGTTTCACATTGTGTTGTTACACAATGTTTAAAAGTCTCCCATATTTCTTGTGATGTGCCGTTACGAATAGAGGGCATTATTTTATGTACATACTTCCTGGAGAAGTTCGTCCTGCTTTTTTAGTTCTATCTAATGATCTATCTGATTCTATCTATGATACAGGTGGTGACATTATAATTGATATATTATAGTATGAGAATAGAAAAATTATATTATTAAAAATATTGTAATAAAGAATTCTATCTATACAGGGTGTTTGGTAAAGAATGGGCCATAGCTTAACCTCAGGTTCTTGAGGTTAAAATAGCCCGATTTAAGCTAACTTACCTTAGTACAAAGTTTATAATAACCGAGATACAGGGTGTCAAAATTAAACTCTTTTTTTATTAATTATTGAATATATCCTGACGGGTATGAGATAACAACATGGAATTTGGTATGTTTGGGTTTTTTGGGTCTAGAAAACTAAATTCCCTACCAAAAATTATATATTCCCCAGAGGGCGCCACATACGCCTTTCAGCACTCATTTATTACGTTCAATTTTTTTATCCCTCACTCTGTATAATTTTGACATTAAAATTTTTATTCTCCTATTAGTTTTACTTAAAAAATGTATACTTCTTTCATCTCCCTAAACTCAACCGTTTTCGAGATAAACGCATTTTAAATATGCGATACACCATCATTTTTAGCATAATATCAGTGTAGTTACACCCGAAAAATAACTTAAAACCATTAGTCCAGAAAGCCACTGCGCATCCGCTAGGGAAAATATTCTAATTCGTATTTTTTGCACAATCTTACTCAGAAAGAACTCCTTTTAACAAATTTGCATGTTGCCAGGACCAAAAGGTGGTCAAAAATTTTTTAAACAGTTTTTTTTTTGTTTTTTTCCTAAAATTATATTTTTTGCATGGAAAAAAGTTTTTTTAGGTTTTTTGGATCATTCCAAACAGAAAAGGTCTTTAGTAACTTTTCTCTAAAAATTATAGTTTTTGACATATAAGCGATTAAAAATTGAAAAATTGCGAAATCGGCCATTTTTAACCCTCAAAAACTATGTGAAAAACTGAAAATTTGAATGTTGTCAAGGTAGGTAGATATTCTTTAAACATCGACTGATGAAATCCCGAAGAGTTTTTTGCAATACAATATTCAAAACTCCTATTTTCTTTAATTGCTAATAAAGCGTGCTCGACACTATTTTCCACCGACAGTATGGTGCAAATGAAAGGAATAAATTCGTTATTTCGTAAACCGGCGACTTTAAGGAAAAATCCCGAAACAGGTCGATTTTTATTTTTAAGTTATGATATTGTGGCATATATGATATACTAGTGACGTCATCCATCTGGACGTGATGACGTAATCGATGATTTTTTTAAATGAGAATAGGGGTCGTGTGCTAGCTCATTTGAAAGGTTCTTCAATTCTCTATTCAGTAATATAAACATTTACATAATTATTTATACAGGGTGTCCAAAAAACTTTTATTAAATTAAATTATTTGACAAAAAAAGAAGTAGAAGGACACCCTGTATAAATAATTATGTAAATGTTTACATTACTGAATAGAGAATTGAAGAACCTTTCAAATGAGCTACCACACGATCCCTATTCTCATTTAAAAAAACCTTGGCAACATTCAAATTTTCAGTTTTTCACATAGTTTTTGAGGGTTAAAAATGGCCGATTTCGCAATTTTTCAATTTTTAATCGCTTATATGTCAAAAACTATAATTTTTAGAGAAAAGTTACTAAAGACCTTTTCTGTTTGGAATGATCCAAAAAACCTAAAAAAACTTTTTTCCATGCAAAAAATATAATTTTAGGAAAAAAACAAAAAAAAACGTTTAAAAAATTTTTGACCACCTTTTGGTCCTGGCAACATTCAAATTTGTTAAAAGGAGTCCTTTTTGAGCAAGATTGTGCAAAAAATCTGAATTAGAATATTTTTCCTAGCGGATGCGCAGTGGCTTTCTGGACTACATAAAATTATCCAAAAATGTATCGCAAATTTCTTTAAATGGAATTTGCGATGCAATGACATAAATTTGAGACCTGGCACAATTATTATGGTTTAAAGTTATTTTTCGGATGTAACTATAATAATAATAATATCGTATGGTATTTTTGCCGGGGAGATCCTTTCGGATAGTTCCAGCGCCAATTACATCTTTAACCCTGTTTCAAGTAACTAGTATCGATGTACACTAGCCCAGGGGGACCGACGGCTTAACGTACTCTCCGAGGCACGGTGAGACGGCTCGTGTCATTATTGGAAATGAAACTGGTTTGTCTTTGGCAGGGATCGAACCCACGTACACTGGCGTATGAGGCTAGCGATTATGCCGTTACTCCACGGCCGCTCACGGGGTGGAACTACAATGATATTATGCTAAAAATGATGGTGTATCGAAGATTTAAAATGCGTTTATCTCGAAAACGGTTGAGTTTAGGGAAATGAAAAAGTATACCTTTTTTAAGTAAAACTAATAGGAGAATAAAAATTTGAATGTCAAAATTATTCAGAGTGAGGGATAAGAAATATTGAACGTAATAAATTAGTGCTGAAAGGCGTATGTGGCGCCCTCTGGACAATACAGAATTTTTGGTAGGGAATTTGGTTTTCTCAACCCAAAAACCCCCACATACCGAATTTCATGTTGTTATCTCATACCTGTCAGCAAATATTCAATAATAAATAAAAAAAAAGTTTAACTTTGACACCCTGTATCTCGGTTATTATAAACTTTGTACTAAGGTAAGTTAGCTTAAATCGGCCTATTTTAACCTCAGGAACCTAAGGTTAAGCTATGGCCCATTCTTTACCAAACACCCTGTATATCTATAAGCGAGGTTTCTATAGTCTCTGCTACTTCTCGCATTTCGACCGCTATCTTTTTCTGTCCATCCATTCGTCTTCTTTGATGGCTTTATCTCTCATGATGTGCTGTACATGTTCTTCCCAGGTAACTGAAGGCCTTCCCCTTCTTCTTCTTTGTTGTGGTATGTAATTTAAAGCTTTCTTTGGCCATCTATCTTCATTCATTCGTTTGACGTGACCATACCACACTAGTTGTCTCGTTTCAATTCTATCTACACTGGAATATACAGTTTTTGTCCTCCTTCCTGATGCGATCTTTTATGTACCACACGCTCCCCTTAGATAATATATTTCTACTACCTATGCACTTCTATTCTCTTTTTATCTTTTTTGTGATCTGCCAAACTTCTGCTCCATAAGTCATAATAGGCTCTACCAAGGTACGATAGATTGTCGTTTTTTGTCTCATCTCTTTAGACCAGGGGTGGGCAAATACTTTTAAGTGCGGGCCAAAATGAAATTTTCAAAATGTCTCCCGGGTCGGAGTACGCGTAAGTACACTGCACCCGCGAATGTTTTTGGTGGAGTTTTTTCCCTACTCAAGAAATTTTTTTGACAAAAATACTATCATTACTAGTATCATTTTAAAGCATTTAGACAAAGAAATTTGACTATTAATAATAAATAATAATAATAATAAATTGTCTTACTTGGGTGTACATGCGAACAATAATTTATGCCCGCTAAAATATATTACATAATTTTTAAAGAAATATGGTCCACTATAATATTATATTAAGTTATAACAAATCCAGATAAAAAAAGAAGATATTTAACAAGTGGGCAAAATGAAAAACTGTTTTAGTCTGGATTACGAAAGATTTAAATCCGAAATCAGAAATTCGATCAAGTAGAGAGCAATTAAAATCAGCCTTCTTGAAGATGTAACCAAAGAGTAACCTTGAGTAACCAAAGACTCGATCTGCAAAACCGTTATCGGATGGTAAAATCTTATATCCACTCTATTCTTCTTTATAGCAAGTGCCGAAGCTTGGACTGTTAATGTTGACTTAATGAGAAAGCTGGAAGCTTTTGCGGCGTGGTTTTTTAGGAGAATTTTGAAAATACCAAGGACCGATCATATTATGAACTATATGGTGTTGCACAGAATGGGAAGAGATAGAGAACTTTTGACCACCATTAATAGGAGAAAGGTAGCATATTGGGGGCATATACTTAACAATGATTAGTACGAGTTGTTGCAGATGATTATGACGGGTAGAATATAGGGATGGCGGTTTTTGACAAAACACCGGTTTTCGGTTATACAGGTTTTTTTACTTACGGTTTAGCCTGGCGGTTATAACCGGCCAAATAAGATTTTGGCCAAACCGGTTTGGAAAAACCGGTTTTCGGTTTTTTTAATCCAATAGGTTACAAAGTTACATTTACAATACACTTTAGTTTGCGATACTCCATTCGACTCGATATCAAAATTAGTACTATCGAAAGAACATGTATTACTTTTAACACGTTTGGATATTTGTAGAATAGGTACATTTTAACTCATTTAATACTTCCTGTATGAGTGTATTGTTTTGAAAACGTAGCGAAATTGTTGGAGATTCGTATTCGTAATCAGTAATTTTTGGTAATCAGAAAAAGTCATTCACCCACTTTCAATGTCAAGAGTTAAGTGTGAAAAATAGATGATGTTTGCGTCTAATTCAACCAGATCACTTCTTATGTAAATATTATGATTAAAAATACCTTTTCAAGGAAATATTATAATAAAACTTAATAATTGTTTCTGGCTGATGTGAGATTGCACTTTCAGTTTGCTTCTGTATTTTATAAAATAAAATAAAATTTGAATTATGGTTTTGTTTGGATTAATTACTTGGGAATAATAATTATGATTGGGATCCAAAATAATACCTAACCTAATCCTAATCACCGTAAAAACCTAATAACCGGTTTTTACTTTAAAAAGAGAAAACCGGTTATAACCGGGACAAAAAAACAACCGGTAAAACCGGTTATTGCGAAGTAAAAAACCGGTTTTAGGTTTAAACCGGTAGGTTTTTCCCAACCCTAGTAGAATAGAAGGAAAAACCGGTCCTGGTAGTTGACATATAATATCCTGGTTGAAAAACATTCGCGACTGGACCGGTTAAACACACAGACACTTTTAAGAAACGCAGAAGATAGAGACGAATTCGCAATGGTTATAGCCAACCTTCATTAGTGGAGTCGGCACTAAAAGAAGAAGAATATTAAAATATTGGTCATTAAATAAGTCAGTTAATGAAAGATTTTATTTTGCCATTTCTTTATAGCTTTACTATTTCTACAAATTAATTTAAAATGATGTTATACGCACACTAATACTAAGTGAATAACAAAAATTGCCTGTTGGATTTTTTAACGGGCCGGATAAAATAAAGAAAAGGGCCGGATCCGGCCCGCGGGCCGGCTTTTGCCCACCCCTGCTTTAGACCATAGTAGAGAGCTTAGAATGTTTACCGCTATTTTGCCCTGCTGTGTTCTGTTTTCGATGTCTCTTTTGCCTTCTTTAGATAATATAGATTCGAGATATTTATATTCTTTAAATGTATTTGTGGTTCTAATTTCTAAATCTGGATATTCTAATAAAGAATTAAGAATAAAATCTAACACTTCTATAATATGTTACAATTGAGCAATTAGACTACCAGTTTCGGCAACTGGTTATGATAAATTCATCAATTTTAATGAACATACTTTTTAATTGTTTTTATTTTTGCAGTAAAAAAATACACTGTTAATTATACAAAGAGAATATCATTAATCTGTCACAACAATAATTGTTTTAAAATACTACAATAATCATTTATAAAAATATCCGAAGTCTAAATACCAACATTTGAGGTGGCAACAGCGTAGTAGAAGCCATAAGGACATAAACTGAAATATACGGATTCCGCGACAACCTTAAAATGAATAAATATATATTTGGACGTCATCAAAACCGTTAAAGTGATTTTAGATATACAGCAAGCGAACGTGGCGCGCCTGACGGCAACTGCCCCAAGTAATGTGTATATTATTATACAGATAACGTGTCTGAGGACATCCGGCCAATATTTTGTTCAGGCATTGTAGGAAGTGGTACCTTTCACCTGCGATAAATTTTAGAGAAAATCCTCGTGGCAACCGTATATCGGAGTCCACGAAGACCTGGACGCGACGAGGGACTACAGTTTAACATGGGGGGACGTCATGAGATGCTAAAAATAAATATATATATATATATATATATATATATATATATATATATATATATATACAGTATGTCCCTGTAAGTTGTATCCATATGGAAAACTTTTTTATTATTAATTTTACGAAAAAAAGTTATTCTTTATAAAAAGCTCTGCATGATCCAAAACCTGAGATTTAACCATCAAATATCAAATTTTTTGAATATTATACGAGGTATGTCAAAAAGTTTGAATTTCACTCAAGAGTAAAGTAGCTTTATTTTTCACAATATTGAAAATTGCTATTATGAAAAGTTGTTTGGAATTGAAAACTGTATTCTAGTATGCAATTACATCCTTCTAATTGAAAATTTTTTTTTTGAAAAATTATGGATAACTAACATTATTTTCAGTTATTTTAATTCAAATACCTCTTTTATTATTAATTTTACGAAAAAAAGTGATTCTTAATAAAAAGTTCTGCATGGTCGAAAATCTAAAATACAACCATCTTTTGTCAAATTTTATCAATTTTATACGAGGTATGTCAAAAAATATGAATTTCGCTCAAGAGCAAAATACGTTTATTTTTCACAATATCGAAAATAGTTATAATGAAAAGTTATTTAGAATTAAAAACTATGTTTCAGTATGTAATTACATCCTTCTAATTGAAATATTCTGAACTATAAAGGTACTTTACTTTTGATCTAAATTTATTTTTTTGACATACCTCGTATAAAATTGATAAAATTTGATATAAGATGGTTGTATTTTAAGTTTTAGACCATCCAGAACTTTTTATTAAGAATCACTTTTTTTCGTAAAATTAATAATAAAAGAGTTATCAGAATTGAAATAACTGAAAAAATAATGAGATCCATAATTTCTCAAAAAATGTTTTTTTCAATTAGAAGGATGTAATTGCATATTAGAATATAGTTTTTAATTCCAAACAACTTTTCATAATAGCAATTTCCAATATTACGAAAAATAAAGCTACTTTACTCCTGAGTGAAATTCAAACTTTTTGACATACCTCGTATAATATTCAAAAAATTTGATATTTGATGGTTAAATCTTAGGTTTTGGACCATGCAGAGCTTTTTATAAAGAATAACTTTTTTTCGTAAAATTAATAATAAAAAAGTTTTCCATATGGATACAACTTACAGGGACATACTGTAAATATTGATGCACGTTAAGTTGTGACTTCCGGTATATAGAAGAGACTGTCCGACTTCCACCTTTTCTACTAGGAATTATTTTTTAAAAATTGTGTATTTGGTAAAAGGGGGGCTTATAAAATGGGTCTACCTATTGAGGGGAAAGGATTTACCAAAATAAATTTTGTATATATATACGTATATACCGAAGCGTACAGCATACGTTATTGCTTCCATATACAGTCGAACCCGCTTATTGGAATAGCTTTTGTACCAGGCAAAAATATTCTTATAACCGGGATATTCTAATAACCGATCATTGGTGGCTAGTCGAAATAAGTGTACCGAATATACGTAATAATATTATTTACATACTATGCCAATGTGTAGTTTTACATACTATGCCAATATGTATATCATATAATGTACACCTACATAATCAGTATATGTAAATGGTTTTAGGTCTTTTTGCGTCAATAATACAGTAGTGTAACTACTACTTATCTATGTATGTGTTAAATACCAAATTACATTATATTATATATGTGAATGAATACAGTAGCAGTAGGTAATTAATATAAAATGTATGCAATATGTAGATATGTAAATATTTTCTTATTAAAATGCATATAACAAAATTACTTATTTTTTCTTGAGAAATTATCGGTAATTATAGCTTTTTGTTGTTAATCCGTGCGGTCATCCTTAATCCATTGGTTGAATGGAACTTTTATTGGCGGCAAGAAATGGATGAATTGAATTTAACAAAGCCATAAGCCTCTCTGGGTGAATTCTAAATAAACTGCTTCTAACAATTTTATAACAGGCAACAGTGCCTTTGTGTAGACAAATAAAAATTACTTTATGACCCATGCATTTGTCGGCTAAAAATCGAATTGGTACTCGTAACAAAGTAATAAATATTTATTACCCTAATAATATCTAATCCATAATCCTTGACGACTGACCATAATAACCAAACATAATTTAAATTTTTAGTAAAATTGTTAAAAAAAAAATAGTCGTTGACCTGCAAAATATGCTAATAAGCGGTATTATCTAATTAGAACCTATTCCAATAAAAGGATAAATTTATTAAGGAGTAAATGGAAACGTTTCGGGAACTCGAATTTATATTCCATAAACCGGGATATTCCTATAACAGGGATTCTAATAAGCGGGTTCGACTGTATAGGGTAGTTCAAGGCGCGTTGTCACTTCCAGCGGTGTTGTCATATTTTGGAAGTCACAACGACTCGTCTGCTAGATTTACCTCCTATTTTAAGCGTAATGTGTGATCTTTTGAAACTTTTACTGTGAATACAGTTGTCTGTGTTTTAAAGTTGTCTATTTAAATTAAAAGATTGATATTCTTTTGATTATACAGGTTTACAAAAAAATACATTTCGGACTATTTGACGAAACCATATGACTAGGGGGGTTTTTGGGGTCGCTGGTTACGAATCCAGGATCCGCTGACCTCTATCACGTCTAGCTGAAGGTCATTTCGAGGTCAAATCAAGATAAATCAACACAATCGCTGTGAAAAAGTAGATTAGGGTGTTTTTGGGGTCCCTGATCACAAAACTGGGGCCCGTTGAGCTCAACCACGTCAGGTAAAGGCCATTTCAAGGTCAAGTAAATTTTGTTAACTCCTCCTGATTTGAACTTGAAATGACCTTTACACGACGTGGTAGAGCTCAACGGACCGCAGTTTTCATGATCAGCGACCCCAAAACTCCCTATACTTTCAGAGTGATTGTGTCGATTTATGTTGATTTGACCTTAAAATGACGTTGAACTAGACGTGATAGAGGTCAGCGGACTCCGGATTCGTCTTCAGCGACCTCAAGAACCCCCTAATATACTTTTTCAGAACGACTGTCGATTTATCTTGATTTGACCTTGAAATGACCTTTACCTGACGCGATAGAGGTGAGCAGACCCCGGATTTGTGATCAGCCACTCCAAAAACCCCCTTGTCATATGGTTTCGTCAAATTGTCCGAAATTTAGTTTTTTTTTGTAAACCTGTGTTATTTGTGATAATATGATTGATATTTATTTTACAAAAATACTAATATATTATTATTGCTGTGAAATGGATTTATTGGAATTAATTAAAAAAGTGTTAATAGTAAGTCATTTATTTATGAAAATTATATCAAAAATGTTAATAAATAAATTTGAACTTATAGAAAATTTTAATATTTTAGATTTTATTACAGGCACCGTCCTTTTAATTTTTGATGTACCAATAATATGTAATAAAAAAATTAAATGGCTAAACACTCATAGCCAAATAGCTAAAAAGCTATCTAGATCCATCTTTTTCGAGCAGATTTTTTCCAGTCTGCTACTCGATAATATTGACTATGCTTCTCCATTTCTTTCTATCCTCTTTCTTTTTCTGCTAGTCTCTAATTCCTGCCAAGGGCGGTCATAAGGGGGGGGCCATGGGGGCCATGGGGGCCATGGCCCCCCCAAAGGTGGCAATGCACCTTAAATAAACTTGTCTAGTAACACAGGATAATGTTATGTTAATATATTTTAAATTATTTACTCTGTAAATTAATTATTTTGAATGGATTCACATACGGATTTTGAAATACCTAGATACTGCAATCTGTAATAATGATAATTAATCATAATGCCTGTCTCTTCAACTCTGGTTACGCCAATGCAAGTGCATCGCCTCCCGCGCGAATCCCGACACCGGCGACGTCCAGTGTAGAAACAGAAACATAAGAATGCCTATGTATATGTACATATTTTTTTATGGAAGTTATATCGTTGTGTATTGTGTAGAAATTTGAACGTTCTGAAGTATCTATCGTCTACCCGATATACACTATCGTATCGTAGTTATAGAGGTGACATAGGTGCAGTGCACTATATATATTGCCGGATTGTAATCATCATTTTATTCCAGGGTGACAGGTGAGTAAAAATCCATAGATAGGTTAGGAATAATTTTCTGTTTGCTAACGGAACGAATACATCAGCAATGAGTAAATAATACTCTGCAGTTTTCTCTCGTCCAGCGCAGATGTTCGCTATATAGGATGCTATTTCGAAATACAAAAGTTAATAGATTCCGATTTGAACGAAAAGTGACTGCAAATTATTATTAGGCTCAGATTAAAAAACCTGGGCATATCCATCTCTCGTTTGGCCGGAATCACAAATGTTCTTTTTTTTCAGAAAATGAAGAGGGCAAACAATACGAATACGTTGAATTCGTATTTTTCTGTTGTTCCGAAGAAAGTAATTCAAGATGTGGGTGATAATGGGTCATCCCGGTCATCTTCCTCATCGTCTTCTCAACAGAATCTCGTAGTGCCAGAACGACTTACAACAGTATCAACATTACAAACATCAGTTAATAATGAAAATACTCTAAAGCAAGTCGCTGTAGAAAAGTCCAATGAAGTTAGTAACTACGACATTGGTCGAGTTGTTGATGGTTTGAGTGGTTTGGGAGACTTTCAAAAATATAATTATTTGAAAAATACGTGGGTTCCGGAAAAAAACTACTCATTTCCATTTTCTGAACATAACAAAAATAACAAGTTAGTTAAGCGGTAGTTGAGATACGATCATCTCCAAAAATATAACTGGATTGCGTTTTCGGACTTGAAGAAAGGACTTTTTTGTAAGCACTGTGCTATCTTCGCAAATTCAGGTGGTAAAAATAAAGCAACAAGTTTGCAAAGTTTGGTTACCACACCAGTTACAAAATTTGCAAAATTATTTGGAATGGATGGTGTGCTAGATAAACATACTTAATACAAATCGATATCACATTGAAGCGGTTTTATCGAGCGATAATTTTATAAAATGTTACGAAAACCGATCTTTAGATATAAGAAATTTGATAGATAGTGCTCGAGCCAGGCAGATAGAGGATAATCGAAATCGGCTCAAACCAATCATTCGATCTATAATTTTTTTAGCCAAACAATGTATACCTTTCCGTGGCCATAGAGATGACGGGCCATTGTTAGAAGAAAGCAATGTGACAAATAATGAGGGAAACTTCCGAGAGCTTCTTCGATTCAGAATCGAAGCAGGAGACAAAACTTTAGAAGAGCATTTAAGAAACACGTCGTCACGTGCCACATATATTAGCAAAAGAACGCAAAATGAGTTGATTGAATGTTGTAAAGACGAAATTTTGTCTGTTATCGTGAAAAAAATTAGTGATGCTAAATATTACAGCATTATGTTTGACGAAACTACTGACATAGCACATGTTTCCCAAATGTCGATTGTTATTAGATACTTAGAAGGTAACAACGTGCGGGAGGATTTTGTGTCATTCATAGATTGTCATTCTGAGAACTATGAGCTCAGTCCCGATACGTTGGAACCGGTTTTGAATGGTACTATTTTAGGAAAATCAGTGATAAAACAAGTTCAAAAATTTCGTTTACCATTGGAAAATTGTGTAGGAATTTGTACAGACGGATGCAGCGTAATGACATCAAAACAACAAGGAGTAGTCCAAGAAATTCAAAAAGAAATGAATATAGCTGTACGATGTCCATGTTTCAATCATGCTTTAAATTTGAGTTTGTCGAAATCATCAAACGTTCAATGTGTGAGAAATGCTGTAGGGGTAATGAAGGAAATAATATCTTTTTTCAAAGCCTCTTCTAAACGCAATTATGTCCTCAAACAAACATTGGGTGATCAGCTCTCTGGATTGTGTGAAACGCGATGGGTAGAACGGCACGACTCCGTTCTGCAGTTTAAAGCATCGATTGAAAAAATTTTGCAAGCTTTGAATTTGATTTCCGAATGGAACGAAAGATAATCTTCCAGTAAAGCTAGGACGCATATACTTGCGATCTCATCAAATTGCAGCTTTATTATCACTTTGTTTTGTCTAAATGAAGTACTCGCAATAACGTTACCTCTGAGCAAATTATTGCAAACAAAAAATTTGGCTATAAGCTCTACACAGAATGCTGTTCTAAATACGCTGCTTGTTTTGAAAGACAAACGCAACAATGCAGAAACAAATTTCAATGCTTTGCTTAAAGAAATAATGCCATGTCTAGAAAATTTGAATATAGATTTATGTATTCCAAGAGTGAATAAATTCATGAAAAATCGACCTAATCCAGATATTCATTCCTCCACAGAATACTTTCGAATAACGATATATATTCCTTTACTTGAAAGTATCATTTCCGACATTGAGTGTCGTTTCCAGCAAGAAACCATGGATGTATTTAATCTGCAAATATGTGTTCCTGCTATATTAATTCATTCAAATGAAGATGACATCAATTCCGCCGTAGAAATTTTGATTGCAAAATATGGAAGTTTGTTTGAGACAGTTAGAGACGTGCTGAAGTCAACTTTTATTGCAGAGCTACATTTATGGAAAATGAGATGGAAACACAGCAAAGAATCGGAAATTCCGAGCGATTATCTAAATGCTCTCATACAATGTGATGAAATGATGTATCCAATCATTAATAAAATTTTAAAAATATTGTGTACTCTTCCAGTAAGTGTTGCATCTGCAGAGAGGAGTTTTTCAGGACTGAGAAGACTTAAGAGTTGGCTGAGGGCCAATATGGGTGAAGAACGGTTAACTGGCCTTGCACTAATGCATGTCCACAAGGACATTGTTATTAACGAAGACAATATAATAGAACGTTTCGCTAAAAGTGGAGTGAGCCGGAACATAGAGTTCGTCATGTAGAGTATTAGTTTTTTGTTTATAATTTCATTTCATTCGAGTTATTGTTATTTTCTCTTTTCAATATATAAAACATCCCATTCTGCGTTTTGTGTCTGTATTGAAATTGAGAGCTAATATCTAATTGTACAAAATGGCCCCCCCCTGAATTAAGATATATGACCGCCCTTGATTCCTGCCCTATATAAATCTTCCTTTAATTCCTGTAACCATTTATTCTAGTTCCTCCGCGTCTCCTTCTAACTCCGGGTTTCCATTGTAAAATTGAGTTTATAGTTGTTGCGCTACCTGCTCTCCATATATGCCCCAACAATCCAACTCTGTGCCCAAATCTGAATATCTGGAATAATATCTACCCGGGTCGAAACATTTTTTTTAATATATGAAAATAGTTATTTATGAAACGGAGCGAGTGCTATACATCGCGTAAGTTCGCAAAAAGTACTTCACGCACAATTTCATATAATATTTTATCTACGATAAACAAATAAAAATACTGTAACTCTTCGTCACTGGAATTCATTTCTATTCTACAATTTTTAGAACTTTGACATAAAAAATTCTAATTTCTTTCAAACCACAAAACTGTCAAATTTTTTTTGTAATTTATTGCTCATTATGTCATCACCATGACAAAGCGAAAGTTAAGAAAGAATATTTGATTATATGAAAGTGTGTCAAAACCAGTGAGAAAAAGTAAATCCCATTTAAAATACATTGTTACTTCATGCTTACTTTAAAGCACTGCTATCTATAATGACAGTTTTCACAAACTAAAAATTTATAAAATAAAAATGTATACCATTTTTATTCGTATTTCGTCTAAAAATTTATACATAATATGACATAGATCGAGCAGATAAAAGTCATTTATTAATTATTAATTGATTATAGTCAGAAGAAAATTAGATCATGCACCCCTTGTTTTTTATAATTGTTAACATACTAAATTACATATCCAATAATTATTGTTATCCATTAAATAGATCGATGCAGATCGGCCTTATATCGGATCCTCTTCTATTAGTCCATTCGCTGACGGTAAAATATTGCAAAACCCATAAATTTTAAAAAACCACTTAAGATTGACATGAAATTTGGCATACACATAGGTATCAAAGAAGAAAATTGATATTGTGGCGATGTTTTCTTTTGCAATGGGGGTGAATTTCACCTCGTCTAGGGATGAAAAAATATACGTTCAAAATAAGTCCGGAAATGGATTAACTGACTAATTCTAAAGAACTATTGTTCTTTTTTGTTCATTTTTCAACAAAAAAAACACATTTTAACGATTTTTTTTTGCAATTAACTCAAAAAGTAAGTATTTTATCGAAAAAAATATTCTTAAGAAAAATATAGCCCATAAAAAAAGTGAAAAAATGGTCTACTTATGTATGAGATCCCTAGACCCAGTAAAAGAAGAGTTGTAACTGTAACTAATGACAAATAGGTTCATACACGTCAAATTTCAAATTGAATATTCCAACGTGAAGTGTCAAAAACTAAAGCACTTTTTGGGGAACACTCATTACAACTTTTTTGTAGTGTTTAAAAAAAGGTTAAAAAGTTTTTAGCATTAAATTAAGGAAGTTAGCAAATAAAATTTATCGTCACCACTTCACAAGTTGATCTACTCGTGTATGTATTGTTTATAAATATGATATGTAAGCTTCATTGGTTCAAAGTGCTTATTTTTGAAGGGGATGTAATTGAAAGGGATTGAACTAGTCACTAACCAACTGTGTATGCCAATTTTGAACAGCTATATCTTAACCAATATTTGTCTCAAAGAAAAAAACATAATCCTAAATATTCAGAAAAGCAAAACCTACATTTTTTACTCTTCGTAATTTTTGGTAGCACTAATAAATTTTATGTCATTTTGAAAAAAAAAAGCATCTCTTTCAAAATTTAAACAATTTTACTTTAAAACCCAATTTTTTCAAAAATTAGCCCTTTACTTAGCCCGAATTAAGGGGTGATTTTCGGAGTTTTTTAAGAAAAATAGGACCTACTTTATTTTGAAAGTAGCTTTCTTAATTTTAACGCTAGAAACTTTTTTAGAAAACATAAAAAAGATTTTTTTTAAAACTTGTAAAAAAAGTTGTAATAAGTTTTCTCAGAACAGTGCATCATTTTTTAGTTGCTATATTTTTTTGGTTATTTCACGTGAAATTATTCATTTTTAAATTTGACGAATATGAACCTGTTTCCTGTTTTACATTATCTACAACTTTGCTTCTACTGATTCTAAAAAGTTATACGTACATCAATTTTGTTACTTTATAAGCTATATTTTTAATGTTTTTCCCGATAACATACCTACTTACTTTTTGAGTTATTGGCAAAAAACCGTATACAAGTGTTTTTTGTTGAAAAATTGACATATTGACTAGCAAATAACTCAAAAAGTATTAACTTAGTGAAAAATTCTATATACGCTCTGAGCTTCGCTGGTGTCGCTCCTGGAGGATTACTAGTTCAACTTTCACCGGTAATTTTTAAATTTATTATTTAACTGTTATGGCTTAATATTTACAACGCTAAAAAGTAACTAAACTGTAATAGATTTTTTTAAGATTTTGCTAATCATTTTGACGTTCTATTGATGAAATATTAATTTCTTACTTCGGATGCTTTCACAATTATCGTGTAGATGGCGCTAAGATTAATAGAAGAATTTATAATTACATATTAAGGAACATTAAAAAAACGTAAATTCAGTATTTAAAACGTAAGTATATTTAAGGTAAAAATATATACCACAGCTTTGACCAACTAATATTTTTTATAATTAATGTTTTTAATTTTAATTTTAAATTAATCACTTTGACATTTATGTCAAATTTCCGGTAAACGTTTACAGACTTGTCACTACTGGCGCTCGCGAATTTATAAATATCCCCTCTATGTACGAGCTCACAGCGTATAACAGAAGTTGCTTAAAATTAGTGTGTGTATCCATTTCGAACTTATTTTGAACGTATATTTTTCCCCTCCGAGAAGAGGAGAAACTCAACCCCCAGGGCAAAGTTATCTTTTCACTTTTTTTCTTTTACATGTTACCTATGTGTAAGCTAAATTTCACGTCAATCCGTTCTTTAAAATTTGGAGCAAAAACCGTTAATGAACTATACTATACTACATTCGCTCTCGCGAGATTTTTTTTGACACTGACGTTAGTAATTTCTTTTTTGAAAAATTCAGTTGTTAGAAGTGACTGGAAATTACTACAAAACCAACGCACCTGCTCATATCCAATATTATTAATAGTAAACAGACATAAAAATAACATAAACCTTACGCCAATCAATATTTATTTATTTAAACCATTATAATGTATTGATAGCAAATGAGAAAATTATTTATTGTACAAAATAAAAATATTTTGTAGAAATAAACTTCACAAAATTTTATGAGATTAGTAGACACTCCCACTATTTCTAATAATTCTTCTTTTTTTAATGAAAGATTAGGTTGATTTGAGTTGATTTTAGCAGTTAATAGTGTGAGGTAGGAATTTTTGTGTTGTACGTTTCCTATTCCGAATGTCTCAAAAAAAATCTCGCGAGAGCGAATGTAGTATATCTCCGTAAGATCGTAAAAAACGAATCAGAATATTTTTCCTATCGACTAAGATACAACCTGGAATACCTACTTTCAATACACCAATAATAATTATTATTGCGTTTTTTATAAATGCATAAAAGCATAATATTTTAGTGCATATTTCAATTCAACTGTTTTTTGCATAATTTAAGGTTTTTTTTAAGTGCATATTTCCCGATCTCTATTAATTTAATGTATTTCTCCATGAGTTTACAGCATAAATCTTGATAATTATAACTGTTTTGTTTGTATAATTATTGTTTTATCATACAGTCAAAGTCACCCTTCAATTCCAAACATGTTTAAAAGAAAATAAAATTTTTATTGGATATGTTATATTATGTTCAATCAAGCAGACATTCGGTTAACATTTTTAGTCACAACATAATATCAATGTTAAAGTATTATTAGAGCAACGAGTTACGGTATCACATTTCTTTTAATGACCGACACACAAAATACGGATCCCACACTAAGAACCAGATTTTTATTACCTACTGCTGATAAGGTAAAGAGTTATCAAATATCACTCGTTGTCATCTCTGTGTTAATTTTAAATAATAAAATTTAAATATTGTAGTTTTGTATTCTAAAATATTTGGAAAAAATAGCTATGTATTTTTTTCATTTAGGTACACATCATTTTAAGGGATTGTCCGGAAGAGTACAGGCTCAATATATCGGCAAATAAATTTTGTTTTAAATACCGTCCGTATAGAGGTGTTCATTGGGGATAGGCGCAAAATCTTGGTCCAGTGCTAATTAAATGCATTAATTTTTTTCGAATTCTGAGAAAACTAATAAGTATTTTTGAAAAATTTAAACGCAGAATGGAAGCTTACATTATTAACGAGGGCAGAAAGTCCCTGAAAACTTATATAATGTTTATTTTAGTAACTTATATACCTAATATATGTTCATTTTAATAAAGATAATGGGATGAAAAAACAAGAGAAAAGTTAGTGTGATTTTTAATTTCGAATATTTCATTCAAAAGAAACTTTTTGTTTATTCTAAGGGACTTTCGGTCCTCCGTAATAATGTTATCTTTCATTCTGGGTGTATGTTTTAAAAAATATTTATTAGTTTTCTCAGGATTCGAAAAAAATAAATGTATTTAAATAGCATTGGACAGAGATTTTGCGCCTACCCCCTTAAGAGAGAGTTTACTGTATTTTATATTATTACTAGAATTTATTACTTTAAACTTTTTATCGCTCTTGATTCATTTTATCGTGTATTTAAGTACATTCAATTTTTTTGTATATTTTTACACGTTTTATTACTTTCGAAATAACAATAACTATAAAATCTATTTTTCAGCCTACTTGGGTCCAAAAAAATACACAATTTTCGGAAATTTCGTTAAATGAGAACATTTACCTACATTTCTTGTATTTATGAGGAAACAGTAGCGATTAACAGGTAGCGAAAACGCGTTCCAAGATTGCGGCTGTAATCTTGAATATTTTTTCGAAATATTTGGCACACGTATTCGTAATATAATAAAGAATGGCGGTACAGACCCCAATTTGAAAAATATATTAATATGTGGAAATTACTCTGTAATTAAACACAATATTAAAAAAACGAGCCTGTACCGCAATTAAGAAGAACAAGAGAATAAACTTTTTTATCCGATGCCTAGATTTTGTGTCATTTTGGAACTACTAAATTTTTTTATTCCATTAGTAGTTCCAAAATGACAAGATCTAGGCATCGGATAAAAAAGTTTATTTAAAGAAAGTGTATTTTTTTTCTTCTTAATGGCGGTACGGGCTCGTTTTTTTAATATTGTATTTAATTATAGAGTAATTTCCAAATACTAACATATTTCCCAAATTGGGCTCTGTACCGCCATTCTTTATTATATTACGAATACGTGTGCCAAATACGTCGAAAAAATATTCAAAATTACAGCCGCAATTTTGGAACGCGTTTTGGCTACCTGTTGATCGCTACTGTATCACCTTAAGGCTATGGGTACATAATTCGCAAATATTTTACGTGTATCCCTACTTTATCTGTCTTTACACGGCAAATTACGTGTAGTAAAATTCACACTGGTATGGATATGTAAACATTACTAGAATGTCATTCTACTTGAAAATGTCATCATTAATTTAAAGAGATGGCTTTTGAATGTTCTTGGATAACTGTTATTTTTATAATTGCAAATTATTAATTCAGTTAATAAATGTGATAATTTTTTCACTAACTATGTGTTCAGTGATTGTAATAATTTATTTGTTCAACAAAAACTAATACTCAATCGAGAAAAGAGGAAAAGTGTTAAAGTGATTTTTTAATAATATATTATGGAACGCTTACAATTTTGAACATCTTTAACAACAAAATACTTGGATCACAGAATATATTATCCTGATGTATTCTCTGCTTGGATCTTCCACAAATCATACACAATAAATAACTTTTTATTAAGTTCACGTCTTAAATCAATTATGAATCAAATACACTATATATCAATAATATTTAATCAATAACTCAAAATATTATCGATGCAATGTCAAATATTTAAAATTGTCACTGATTGTCAGTGTCTGACTGACAATATATGCTGACAATATTATATTCGGCTGAGTGCGTTGTAAGACAAAGATAGATTTGGAAAATATTACCACGGCATTGTGTTCATTTTTTTCGAATCCTGAAAAAACCAATAAATATTTTTGAAAAATTTAAACGCTGAATGAAAGACTAAATTATTACCGAGGGCCGAAAGTCCCTTAGAATAAATAAAAAGTTTATTTTGAATGAGATATTTGAAATTGAAAATCACACTAAATTTTCTCTTAGTTTTTCACCCCTGTAACTTATTAAAATAGACATTATAGAAGTTCTCAGGGACTTTCGGCCCTCGCTAATAACGTAATCTTCCATTCTGCGTTTAAATTTTTCAAAAATACTTATTAGTTTTCTCAGGATTCGAAAAAAATGAATCCCCATTTGAATAGCATTGCAGCCGAAAATACGTACCGATCCTCTTAAGCTTTTAATAAGATTTTTAAAATTAATTTAGATTATTTAATAGATATACTCACCGGCACGAAAAACGGGCACCCCAAAAAATGGGTCACTTTGATGGCTCGTATCTTCTAAACCTATTGTCCGATTTAAGTATTTTTTTAATATATTATAGCCTTATTCTTTAACAATATCGCTGTAATAATATTATTTCTAGACATGTAAGTTATCATTATATACCGAATACCAGGCGTACCAATCAAACTGGGTTTTTTTCTCAATTTCCACAACAGCCTGTGGAATATTCTAGCCTTTATACAATATTGAAATTAAAACCTAGCTATAGCCCCAGGTTTTCTTAACATTCTGTTTTTTTATTCATTCGCTTATGTTGGATAATAAAAAAGTTAGTTACTTTAACAACTAGCCATGTTCTTTATCGATACATGGTGTTTCTAAATAAATGCGACAAACTTGAAGGGGTAATTCTGCATGAAAAAATAATGACTGCAAAAATAAAATTCTTTTGCCAAACAATCATTATTTTTTCATGCAGAATTACCCCTTAAAGTCAGTCGCACTTATTCAGAAACACCCTGTATTGATAAAGAACATGGCCAGTTGTTGAAGTCCATAACTTTTTTATTATCCAACGTAAGCGAATAAATAAAAAAAACAGAATGTTAAGAAAACCTGGGGCTATAGTTGGGTTTTAATTTCAATATTTTATAAAGGCTAGAATATTCCACAGGGTGTTGTGAAAATTGAGAAAAAAACCCAGTTTGATGGGTACACTTGGTATACAATAAAATTTACATGCCTATCAACAATATTATTATAGCGATATTGTTAAAGAATAAGGCTATAACATATTAAAAAATTACTTAAATCGGACAACAGGTTTAGGAGATACGAGACATCAAAAATTACCAATTTTTTGGTTGCCCATTTTTCGTGCAGGTGAGTGTAGATTGAATTAGAAGTGCATTGTAAAAAAGGAAGTAAACAAAAACACGAGAAAAATGAATTTCTATAAATAAATAGGTAAGTAAATATTATAGACTAAAATAAAAACAGATAATATATATTTATAGAGATATAATTAGCTTCATTTAAGGCTAACTTTAAAAGTAAAGCAGATTTAAAAGAAAGCTATTATTAATGTTAACACAAAAGTATGAAGTTATTCATGTTTCATACACAAAATACTAAGTACGATTAGGACCGCGAATCCACAACAAATGAATGTCTGGAAACCGTTACAGAGCGGTGTGGTATACGGAAGACGCTACGCGTTGTGTATATAACCTGTATAATAGTACGGGAGCGACACTAGCGCTGGTGATATACCGTCGAACTAAAATCTGATCTTATGAGTATGTTAGATACGATATGACTTCCAGCGAAATTTTTAATATAAGCCTTCTAATACCATCTAGTAGCCAAATTCGTAAAAATATAGGCAAAACGTTGTGACTTCCGAAATCGGAAGTCATAACGGTATATATGAAGTGACAACGTATTACGAGTATATACTTTGGAAGTCACATGGATACATGTATCAATATATATATATATATATATATATATATATATATATATATATATATATATATATATATATATATATATATATATATATATATATATATATATATATACATCCTACTATCAATTTGGCATCGATACATTATGCATTTACCATCGATTTGGCATCGTCTTGCAAAGTGGCATCTGTATATCGATGCCACTTAACACTACCTTAATAACTTTATTCCTGTACTTGCTACCAGAAGTCTAATCAGCTCGGTAGTTAGAGATTTGATTCCTTGATGTTACTTTAATATATCAGCTTTCCCTGTTTACCTCTTACTAAGTTATATAAGTTTATTCCATAAAATGTTTGAGTCCAAAATGATCGTACAGTGAAAATATTATATACATTTAGTTCAGTGTTTTACCGTTTTGTCGCTGCCGTTATATACATGAAAACGTATATCCCACTTTCATTATCAATCATTTTGGCATCAGAAATTTGGCATCACTGTTGAATACAATATTATTCACAACGAAAAATAGACAATTTGAGAATGTATATATTATTTTCATAAAGAAATCAGTCTGGCATCATGTTTTATTGTTTTCACCCAATTTTGAAAAAATGTGAAAACTTTGTATTATCCACGTCCGTCTGTCCGTCTGTCTGTAACCACAACTCCTCCGTCAATATACCAGCTAGAATGACAAATGAGGTATCAAATGAAAGCTGATAATCCAAGGATGGTACTAAAGGTGAGATATTTGACCTTGGCGGTCTGTCCGTCGGTCTTTACGACCGCGAATATAACTCCTCTATCATTATACCAGGTAGAATGACAAATGAGGTGTCAAATGAAATCATATAATCCAAGGATGGTACTAACGGTGAGATATTTGACCTAGGCTGTCTTTCCGTCGGTCCCTCCGACCGCAAATATAACTCCTCCGTCATTATACCAGGTAGAATGACAAATGAGGTGTCAAATGAAAGCTGATAATCCTAGGATGGTACTAAAGGTGAGATATTTGACCTAGGCTGTCTTTCCGTCGGTCCCTCCGACCGCGAATATAACTCCTCCGTCATTATACCAGGTAGAATGACAAATGAGGTGTCAAAAGAAAGCTTATAATACAAGGATGGTACTAAAGGTGAGATATTTAACTTAGGCGATCTGTGCGCCGGTCCCTCCGACCGCCAATATAACTCCTCCATCATTATACCAGGTAGAATGACAAATGAGGTGTCAAATGAAAGCTTATATTCCAAGGATGGTAATAAAGGTGAGATATTTGACCTAGGCTGTCTTTCCGACGGTCCGTACGACCGGGAATATAACTCCTCCGTCATTATACCATGTAGAATGAGAAATGAGGTGTCAAATGAAGGCTGATATTCCAAGGATGGTACTAAAGGTGAGATATTTGACCTACATGGTCTGTCCGTCGGTCCGTCCGACCGCGAGTATAACTCCTCAATCATTATACCAGGTAGAATGATAAATGAGGTGTCAAATGAAAGCTTATAATCCAAGGATGGTACTAAAGGTGAGATATTTGGCCTAGGCAATCTTTCTGTCGGTCCGTACGACCGCGAATATAACTTCTCCGTCATTATACCAGGTAGAATGACAAATGAGGTGTCAAATGAAAGCTTATATTCCAAGGATGGTACTAAAGGTGAGATATTTGACCCAGGCTGTCTTTCCGTCGGTCAGTACGACCGCGCATATAACCCCTCCGTCGTTATACCAGGTAGAATGACAAATGAGGTGTCAAATGAAAGCTGATAATCCAATGATAGTACTACAGGTGAGCGATTTGACCTAGGCTGTCTTTCCGCCGGTCCGTACGACCGCGACTATAACTTCTGCGTCTTTATACCAAGTAGAATGACAAATGAGGTGTCAAATGAAAGCTGATAATCCAATGATGGTACTACAGGTGAGCGATTTGACCTAAGCTGTCTTTCCGCCGGTCCGTACGACCGCGACTATAACTTCTGCGTCTTTATACCAAGTAGAATGATAAATAAGGTGTCAAATGAAAGCTTATAATCCAAGGATGGTACTAAAAGTGAGATATTTGGCCTAGACAATCTTTCTGTCGGTCCGTACGACCGCGAATATAACTTCTCCGTCATTATACCAGGTAGAATGACAAATAAGGTGTCAAATGTAAGCTGGTAATACAAGGATGGTACTAAAGGTGAGATATTTGACCTAGGCGGTCTGTCGGTGGGTCCGTCCGACCGCGAATGTAACTCCTCTATCATTATACCAGCTATAATAATAAATGAGGTGTCAAATGAAAGCTTATAATCCAAGGATGGTACTAAAGGTGAGATATTTGAGCTGGGTACTCTTTCTGTCGGTCCGTACGACCGCCAATATAACTCCTCCGCCATTATACCGGGTAGAATGACAAATGAGGTGTCAAATAAAAGCTTGTGGGTGAAAACCTAGGACTTACGAAGTCCAATTTAAAAATAGGGCATATCAGAGATATGCCTTAGACATCATAGAAGACAATGACACAGAAAAATCAAACAAGCAATATGTCAAAAGGGCCTTAGTTATGTATCTTCGGTCCTGTTGGTCCAATCGTGATGTATAGCACCTCAAATGATAGGATTTGACAAACAGAATACAATGAGAGAAAAATCAAATACAACCTCATGTCAAAAGGGCCTTAGTCGCGTATCTTCGGTCCTATAAGACCAATCGTGACGTACGGCATCTCAAATAATAGGACTTGACAAATAAAATACAATGACACAGAAAAATCAAATACAGCAACAAGTCAAAAGGGCCCTAGTTATGTATATCTAGTCCTATTGGTCCAATTGTGACGTACAGCAGCTCAAATAGTAGGGTTTAATGAACAGAATACAATGACACAGAAAAATCAAATACAGCAATATGTCAAAAGGGCCTTATTTACGTATCTTCGCTCCTATTGGTCCAATCGTGGCGTACAGCACCTAAAATAACTGGATTTGACTAATATAATACAATGACGTATGAAAATCAATTACAGCATCATGTCAAAAGGGCCTTAGTCTTGTATCTACGGTTCTATTGGTTCAATCGTGACGTACAGCGTCTGAAATGATGGGATTTAACTGGCAGAATAAGATGGTGTAGACAAATGAAAATGACGGCATGTAATAACACTTTAAAATTGTAGAAATAAAATGGATTAACACACATGGTATGACATATTAGGTGAGAGTATTTAACAAATAGAATACGATTACATACGTCCAGTTTTTGACAAGCGACTTCTCTACATATGATAAACGCGAAAGGGCCCCAACGTTCACTGCTCGACATAGGCCTCCCGTTCACTGCATATACCCACTGCTTTCTGACGCTGTGACTTGAGAGGATAGGATTTAACGAATAGAACGACAAAGAAGACTAAACAAGGCAGCTCACGGGAAAAACACAACTGTCCGTTTTATACTCTACAGGGAAGCATCAAATATTCAACGTAAGAATATATTAGAGTATAACGGTATGATAAATCTTTTTCTTCTTTTTTTCATTTAGTGCATTCCGTACGTTTTTTAAACATAATCAGGAGAAGTTGTTGAATTTCTGAAGTCTATAAAAGAATTGCTTAACAAACCTTTTTTTAATTGTGTTATGGATTATTTTTAAGAATGTGTTTAAAAGGCAGTTCGCAGGCTTATTGTTCAATGGTCTTATCACTTTCAAGCGCCTGTCTTTTTTGTAGGACTATTAATTGTTACTTGTGATTTCAACCATTCTAGCGGGGCAATGCCTTTTCTATAACTGAAATGAATATTGTTATCCATTTAATTTTTTTCCTCAATTAATTGAATGCCTCCTACTTGTGTTTGGTCTAAGCTTACCGCTTTTCCCCATTTAAGCTAAACTGCTCGTCAAAAGTTAGGGATATAGAAAATTATGCTCATTTTCATAGCTAATTTTTTCGAGAACAGATTAACGGATTCCACTATTTTTTTTTAATATTTTAGATTTTTCTTTAGTATTTACACAGTTGTGCAAAGGTTTACACAAACTTCTTTTTTGTACTTATACCGAGTGGTAGGTATAAGTACAGAAAAGAAGTTTGAGTAAACCTCTTGATAGGTATTAGTTACGTATCTTCACTCCCATTGGTCCCAACGTGTCGTACGGCGGCTCAAATCATTGGAATCAGCCAACAGAATACAATGACTAGGGAGCGGATTTATATGCGATCAATTTTGATGAAATATTCGCATATATATGCGGTAAAAAATTACGAAATATGCGCAAGATATGCACAAAAATTCAAAAAATGCGCATTTCGGGAAACCACAAATTTTCTGTCTTATTTAGTAATCTTATTTATTATTTTTCAAATAAAATCATTTTTTATATATGCAATTTATTCACAGTTTTTACAAAAACTGCTACCAATAGTTACCTATTTAAAATAAAACAACAATATCACTATAAATATATCTTCGATTATAATTCACTACAATGTGTTTTTCCAAATTCTTTACGAGGAAACATATTCTTTGATCAGACAAAATATTTTTATAACTTGAAAAACTCCTTTCAACATCGATAATTGGTGCGTATTTAAAATAACTTGTTAATTTCCGTTAGAAAATCGTAAAACTTTGGCTAAAAGTGTAAATTCTCTTAACAATAGAGGATTTAAAAAATCACCAGAATTATAGGTAGGTACCTACCCTAATAGCACAAGGACGTCCAATGGACGTCCTTCACGGACTTTAGGGACGTCCATTGGACGTCCGTTTTCGTCCGAGGAACGTCCTTTATACGTCCTATTTTGGTCCAAATGTCGCGCTACCGAACGTCCATTGGACGTCCATCTAATGTCCGAGGGGACATATATTGGATCTTAATCGGACGTAAATTGGACCTTAATCGGACGTCCTAGGGGACGTAAATTGGACCCTAATCGGACGTAAATTGGACCTTAATCGGACGTAAATTGAACCTTAATCGGACGTAAATTGGACCTTAATCGGACGTAAATTGAACCTTAATCGGACGTAAATTGGACTTTAATCGGACGTAAATTGGACCTTAATCGGACGTAAATGGGACCTTAATTGGACGTAAATTGGACCTTAATCGGAGTAAATTGGATCTTAATCGGACGTCTTAGGGGACGTGAATTGGACCTTAACAGGACGTCCAATTTTGGTCCAAATTCCACGTTGCCAAACGCCCAATGGAGGTCCACCTAACGTCCGAAGGGACGTTCGGTGGACGTCAATTGGGCCTTCATAGGACGTCCCAGTTTGGTCCAATGTATTGCTGCCGATCATCCATCTAACGTCCTGGGAGGACGTTCGGTGGACGTCTAGAGACGATATTTATACCTGTGGAGAATGTATTGTGGGAAATAAAAAATATATTTTTTAAGGAACTTATATTACATCTTATATTAATTTACAATTATTGGATATTAGATTATTTACATTAAATTATAATTACATTTCTCCAAGAAATTAACGCACCACCTTAAAAATGGGCCATTTTTGATGTCTCGAATTTCCTAAAGCCATTGTCCCATCTAAGTGATTTTTTTAATAATATTATAGCCTAGGCTATATGGGCTACCTCCATAAGCTTGTCATGCACGGGGAGCTATACTGTAATAATATTATATCACATCGCTGAGGGAACTCTACATTACATATACTTTTCGAATCAAAACTTTTATTCTCTTAATATTATTACTTAAAAAATATATACTACATTCGTCTCGCTAAACTCGAAAAATAACTTATAAACCATAAAAATCTCCAAAAATATAAATGACATAAATGAGAATTGGCACAATTATTATTATGGTTTTAAGTTGATTTTTCGGATTTAACTACAATATTATGCAAAAAATTATGTTATATCGCAGATTTAAAATGGGTTTATCTCGAAAACAGTTATATTAAGTTTAGCGAGATGATTGTAGTACACTTTTTTTAAGTAAAAATATTAAGAGAATAAAAGTAGACTGGTACGCAGTCTGATTTTTGCATAAGAGTTTAATGAAATGGTAACAAATCAATTGGAAGTTCTGTCCGACAAAATACATGGAACGTTTTCGGTAGTCTGATGTTCCAAGTTTTTAACCTGTTCCACAATTAAAACTTCCCCGGTTCCAGTATTCCCGTACATCAAAGTTTGTCCGACTAGACACCGTGAAGCTATTAACAAATTTTCAGCTTGCTGTTAATCAACTTTTTTTATTACGCGGGATCCAGGTCTATAAATGAATACAATAAATAAGTAGGTAGGTACATATTATACACTTATTTATACGAGTACAATTAATAGTAGAGCTGGTTTTTGGGATGTTACAAGCAGCATTTGCATTTCCACAGAGATACTTATGACAGAAATAATAAAATACCGAGACGGACTATTATTATAATAATTTACAATAGGACCCGACCGACGGCCGACGCTAAAGGGACAGGTAAAATTTATGACTGAACAATGCACCGAGCATCGATACAAGCAATATGTACCGGTCGAAGGTTATTTTTTATTGTGCCAAATGGACGTATATAGTACCTACCTTTAAAAATCGAATACACAAATTAAAAGATATTTAACAACCATAAAGATTTGTCAAACTCTATCACCGACTTCATGAAAACAAGTATTACTACATTCTTTGATGGTTTTTGCTGTAAATTTTAAAGGATTGACATGAAATTTGGCATACGCATAGCTAACATGCCAAAGAAAAAAAGTGATATTGTGCCAATGTGTGCTATTGCCCTGGGGTGAGTTTCACTCTTTCTCTGGGGTGAAAAACGTTCAAAATAAGTCCGGACTTCGATAAACTGATTAATATTAAGCAACCTTTATTCCATACTTACAAAGTATGTGTATTTACAAATTAGTATGTGAATTTGGGGGGTGAGTTTCACCCCGAGGAGGGGTGATATACAAAATATAGATAGATACACAAAAGATATACAAAAATGTTTCAAAACATCGAAAAAATGTGGTAAAATGCAAATATACATATCATATTATGATAAAATTGCGATTTTGGCGATTTGCCTTTTTGGATAGAATGATGATGATGTTGATTAGGATAAAACTGCGAAGAATTTTTTTATCGAAATATAGTAAAAAATATGAAAAATATACCAAAAAGCTTGAAAAAATATGTAAGTATGTAAGGAAAAACATAAATAATTAAATAAACTTTTGACAACACAACACAAAAGTTTGAAACACTCACTATTTGGATTGGTTGTCCTGGCTTGTGATTTTCTTCTTTGCAGATGACGCTCACGGATCGATGTCAATGTCCAACGGACGTCCGAGCACGGACGTAAAATGGACGTCCAAAGGACGTTCATATTTATTCAACACGTAAGTACGTCCAACGTCGGACGTCCGAAGGACGTTCATTTATAGTCCATCCGCATTAGGACTAAAACTGGACCTATTTTGGGCACACGTACGCTCAACTTCAAAAAGATGCTCTCAATATTCATCTGTAGTAAGGATACATTGATAAAAATTATATTTTTGCTTATTAGAATTAACCACCAAACTTCTATCATCTTGGTAACGGGAATAATAAAACATTATAAAGTCCACTTTACATCAACAATAATTGAACAAGAAATTGACGACAAGTTATTCAAGGTCAAATTTGGCTTATACAAAACACAATTCTACTTCCAATTTTGCCGTGAATAAACAGAAAATAAAGAAATTTGACAAAATAAAACATATCCAATTGTTCTATTTCATCAAATTCCTTCATTTTCTTTTACAAATCATACATTTTGTACTCGTCAAATTTGGCCTTGAATAACTTAGTCAATTTCTTGTTCAATTTATTGTTGATGTAGAGTGGACATAACGAATAATTTACCGATCAGATTTTCACACTTTACATAAAAACAAAAACATATATTAGATATTAAACTACATATACAGTTTTGAATTAAATATGATTTATAATCTTTTCCATTTAAACTATTTTATTAACATAATTAAGTTAATATTTTATTAAATAATTTTGCTGTTTAATCCCCTTATTGGTAGAATATGTCCAATATGGACGATTAGAAAAGGTCCGTATTTCGTCCGAGTACGGACGTCCAAAGGACGTTCATATTTATTCCACCCGAAGGACGTCCAACACCGGACGTCCGAAGGACGTACATATTTAGTCCACCCGAAGGACGTCCAACGCCGGACGTCCAAAGGACGTACATAATAATTAGTCCACCTGAAGGACGTCCAACGCCGGACGTCCAACGCCGGACGTCCAAAGGACGTACATATTTAGTACACCCGAAGTACGTCCAACGTCGGACGTCCAAAGGACGTCCGTTTATGGTCCATGGACGTTAGGACCAAAAATTGACCTATTTTGGACGTCCAAAGGACGTCGTGTGCTATTAGGGTATTAAATATAACAAAAGTATATAAAATTCGGATTTCCGGGTAAAACATCCTTCGTCATTTTAACATCCTACAATCATTTCATAACGGCGGCGTATTATCCTATAAGTACTTTGTGTAGAGATCGTTTATTTTCTAAGAAAAAATGAAAGGCGGTTAATGAGCTGTCTCTCTTGGTTCTCGAATTAATACAGACCACAGCCTGTGCGTGGAAATATTTTGTCGAATTAAAAAATTTAAATTTTGTTTTGGACTAATGAAATAAAACATTTTAGTAGTTCCAAAATGACACAAAATCTAGGCATCGGATAAAAAAGTTTATTTGAAGAAAGTGTATTTTTTTGTTCTTCTTAATGGCGGTACAGGCTCGTTTTTTTAATATTGTATTTAATTACAGAATAATTTTCAAATATTACCTAATATATTTTTCAAATTGGGCTCTGTACCGCCATTCTTTATTATATTACGGATACGTGTGCCAAATATCTTGAAAAAATATTCAAAATTACAGCCGCAATCTTGGAACGCGTTTTGGCTACCTGTTGATCGCTATTGTATCACCTTAAACAATTTTTTAAACAAATTCACAAAAATAATTTTTTCATTACGAACGATTTTTTAGATAAGTTGGGTTATTCTGAGCAAAAAAGGTATCTTGAGATTTTTCTCTAAAATTGATTTTTGTCGAGTTATATGGCCATTTTCGCATTTTTCAGGTTTTAAATCGCGTATAACTCGACAACAATCAATTTTAGAGAAAATTGACAAGAGACCTTTTTTGTTCAGAATGTCCAAAATTATCTAAAAAAAAAATTGTTCAAAGTGAAAAAATTGTTTTTGTGGACTTGTTTAAAAAATTGTTTAAACAATTTTTCGACCACGGCACCTTGTGAATATGTTATAAGGACCTCTTTTTGAGTAAGTTTGTGCAAAAAAATCGAATCGAAATAATTTCACTAACAGGGGCGACGATAAATCCGGGACTATAGCGCTAATTATTAATAATTAAAAATAACAGCTTTGTAATAAAATAATGACAAAAATCTCTTAAGGACCTTGAAGCAAGGGTTTGAAACTTGATCTGCTCACTTTTTAATTTCATAATAATAACTTTTAATCGAGTTATTAAGACTTAAAAATGGCCATTTTCGCATTTTTCAAATTTTTAATCGCATATAACTCGACAACAATCAATTTTAAACAAAAATGGCAAGACACCTTTTTTGCCCAGAATGACACAAGTTATCTAAAAAAAATTGTTCGAAATGAAAAAATTGTTTTTGTGAATTTGTTTCAAAAAAATTTTTTAAACAATTTTTCGACCAATGCACCGCCCGGCACCCTTTGGATATGTTATAAGGACCTCTTTTTGAGTAAGTTTGTGCAAAAAAATCGAATCGGAATAATTTCGCTAGCGGGGGCGACGATACTGCCCGGTCTACTTTTGATGCTGATGGTGATAGAATAGATACTTTTTATATAACAAAAATAAAACTTTTTTTAAACTCTCTAAAAAATTTGTGGCGGGTTTTCCCCGAAAAGTGCGTTATTTTTTGGACATTTTACGTTGAACTATTCGATTTGGAATTTGACGAATAAGAACCAACTTTTGATTAGCTCCAACTCTGTTTTTATTGTGTGTCCAGACTTCATACATACATCATTTTTTTTACTGTTTTATAAGCTTTATATTTGCTAGGAATAGTTTTTCGATCAAATACTTACTTTTTGATTTATTTGCGAAAAACCATCTAAAAACAAAAGTTACAAGGAATTTAATTAGTTTATCCACTTACGGACTTATTTGGACCTATATTTTTTCACACTCGAGAAGGGGGTGGTACTCATCCCCAGAAAAAAAGCACACATGGCACTCTGATGTTCATTTCGCGAAATATCGCAGGGTTCGTATTTAAAATTTTTAATTTACTCCTCACCCCTTTCCGTGGGGGTTCGTTTTTGGTATCATTCGATAGACTTTTGAAAAATATTGAACACGCATTTTTTAGTTTTTCGATCTGACGTTCATTTCGCGAAATATTCGCTTTTTTGTGAAACTTTGTGACTCGCCCATCATTTCTTCAGATTTGGGAACACTTAATAATCGGAGGGGGCCAAGTCAGGAGAGGTCTTGAGAACACTTTTTTCTTCTGCTTATGGAGTCGTTTTTCATTCATCACATACCGGAACTCACCACATAAATTTTGAAGACCCTGACATCAAAACTGTATTAAATTATATGTGATCTAAGTAAGTTAATGAAAAGTCAGAATAGATAGAGTAGAACACTTATAAAAAAAATTGTAACAAGCAATTGGACATCGTAAGTTCTAATTTTTCACAAAAAGTGACCGGAAGTTGAACCGGCAGTCGATATTTGAACCCTTCGTGTAACTTTTTGTCAGCTGATATGACGGATGAATTTTGTTCACCTACAGATATGGACGAACAGACAGGCATGAAACCGGAAGTATGTATTTGTTCTGGTCTTTCTTAGTCGTGTTGACCAATAGTTTGTACTATTTCCACGAATTTAAAACAGTACTTTCGGTTGCAACTCTGGAACAGGCAGTCCGAGGTCAAACTTCTCACATGTAATATCATATTTTGGTTATAGGCTTTCATTTGACACCTTATTTGTCATTCTTTCTGTCCTACTAATAGACGAGTTGTGTTTATTGACGGACAGACATGGATAATTCTAGGTTTTCACATTTAATAATAAAAACAATAATTATACAATTCAGTTAACCTGACTATATCATTGTGATAATGACTTCTTATCTAAAAGTGACAACGGCAATAATTGCCGTTGTAATAATTATTATTCCATTCACTCACGATAAAATATCGCAAAACCTCCAGATTTTAAAGAACCGCTTGGATTGACATAAAATTTGGCACACACGTAGCTAAAATGCCAAAGAAAAAAGTGAGATTATGCCGATATGTTCTCTTGTCCTGGATGTGACTTTCACCCCTTCTTGGAGGTGAAAAAACATACGTGCAAAATAAGTCCGGAAGTGGATAAACTGACTAATTCTAATTCTAAGCAAATTTTGTTCTATAAAAGTTTTAGGTCAATACTTTTCGAGGTATGTGCGAGTGAATATGTTTATTTTTCATAGAAAAACACGTTTTGGACGGATTTTCGCAAATAACTCAAAAAGTAAGTATGTACATATTTTATCGAAGAAAATATTCCTAGCAATAATATAGCTTATGAAAAAGAGGTGTCAGTATAAGGTCTGTAGACCCAGTAGAAGCAGGGTTGCAGCTAATGAAAAATAGGTTCTTATTCGTCAAATACCAAATCGAATATTTCAACGTAAAATAACCAAAAAAATAAAGCACTTTTCGGGAAACACTCATCATAACTCTTTTAAAGTGTTTAAAAAAAATTTTTTTTGGTGTTTTTAAAACAGTTTCTAGCGTGAAAAGTAAGCAAGTTACGCTGAAAATAAAATCGTTCCCTTTTTTTTGGCAAAAGAAAGTCATGAAAATTAATTGTTACCGCTTCACACGTTACTTTAGATAAATGTATTGTTTATACAGGGTGTCTCCGAAAATAGTGCGTTCCTTTAAGGTGTGGATATAATACACAATTTAGAACAAAAAGGTGTTGTAACATTTTTTCCTAAAGTTAACCGTTTCAACAAAAATTACGTTGTTCTCCATAAGAGTAAATTTTTATTTTCATAAATTTATATGACCTGGCAACATAGCGTAGAAGAACCTGTGACTGTGAAATTTAATCTAATGGGACCCCTTGTTTATTTACTAATTGAGTATCAATTTGCATATCAAAATGTATTTTCGTTTTTTGGTCAAACGGCTGAATTTAGAATAAAATGTTATAAGACTTTTTTGCTCTACATTGTGCTTTCTATCTATACCTTTAAGGAACGCACTATTTTCGGGGAAACCCTGTATATGATCTGTAAGTTGCATTGGTTCAAAATGCTTATTTTTGAAAGGGGTTTTGTTGAAAGGCCTCGAACGAATCACTAGTCACGAGTATGTATATGCAAATTTTGAACAGCCATATCTTAACCAATTTTTGTCTTCCAGAAAATCAAAAAATTCCAAATATTTAAAAAAGCAACACCTACATTTTTTACTCTTTAAGATATTTGGTATCACTAATAATTTTTAAGTTATTTTGACAAAAGTCTTTTTTTCAAAATTAAAGATTTAAAAAAATTTACTTTAAAACCAAATTTTTCCACAAATAAGCACTTTGAACTGATGAAACTTACAAACACAAACAATACATAAAGTTACTTGTGAAGTGGTAACGATTAATTCCATTTGGGCTGTTAATTAGAGGGAGTTTTTAGAATATTTTTAACCAAAAAAAAAGGAACAACTGTATTTTGAGCGTAACCTGCTTACTCTTGCTGCTGGAAACTTAAAAAAAAAATAAAAATAAACGTTTTCTTAAACACTTTAAGAAAGTTGTAATAAGTTTTCCCAGAAAAGTGTTTCATTTTTTTTATTTCACGTTAAAATATTCGATTTGGAATTTGAGATATAAGAGCTTATTTTTCACTATAGTCTGTTTTTAAACAAGAGGAGTCATTCAAATTTCCCGCGCCGTACACCTTGTTTGTAATTGGTACAACCTCAGGCAATTTTACTCATATCAAATTTTGACACTATTGGCATTTCATAGGTTAGTTTATTTATTTTATCAGCAATTTTTGTATTTTCTGCGTTCTTCCTTTTATTTTTAGATTTTTAGTCAAGATTACCGTCAAAGGCCGATATGATCAACCAAAAAAGAAGATTTATCTGATGATATTTCTAGTGACTTTCTTGGGTGTGAATCTGCCATTTAGTTTACCTACTCCTCTTGGTTTTAAAACAAAGCTTAGCAATAACTCTGCTTCTACTGGGTCTACAGACCTGACACATATACCATTTTTTCACTTTTTTATAAGCTATATTTACTATTTGCTAATTTTTTTTCAATAAAGTACCTACTTTTTGAGTTATTTGCGAAAAACCGTATAAAAACGTTTTTTTTTTTGTTGAAAAATGAACATATTCACTCGCAAATATCTCTAAAAGTATTGACTTAGTGAAAAACGCTATAAAATAGAAGTTGCTTAGAATTAGTCAGTTTATCCAATTCCGGACTTATTTGAACGTATTTGTTTTCGTACCCTATAACCGACGAAACTCACCTCCAGATCAAAAGCACATATCGGCACAATATCACTTTTTTTCTTTAACATATTAGCTATAGGTACGTGTCCCAAATTTTATGTCAAACCAAGCGTTTCTTCAAAATTCTGACCAAAAACCCTAAGTAAATTAAACGAAAATATAAAATGAATTTTTCAAACAAATATTTTAAGTCGGTATGAGAAATTTTAATTTAACAGATGAAATCAAATAAACACAATTCAACTCGTAAAATATTTAGACCCTTGCTTGGTAATCCAGCTGAACAGGTAAAGAACCTACCTTTTATGTAGTTTATAATCTGAGAGGATGGAATATTTTACCAAAATATTCCATCCTCTAAGTTTACAATAGACCTTTTCTACCTGTCCTCAAAAGATCGGTATTTTTAACTCGTGGCAACGTCGAAAAGCGTCAAAATGATGGGAAATACACATTTTTATGTGGTGGAAGTCAAAATGGTTATGAAGTGTAAAAATTTTTGTATATAATTTAAATTTTTAAAATTAAAATTTTAGAAAACTGAGAACGATACAGGGCGTTAAAAAATGCGCTCAACAAACATACACGAATTAAAATTCGAAAATGATAGTATTTCTTGGTGATGCCAAATGACTGCAACATGAAAAGATGACATAATGATAGCGGGATGTATATATATATATATATATATATATATATATATATATATATATATATATGTTGAAGAGGGCGAAACACATTTCTAAGAGCTGGTATTTGGATCTTTGATTCTATTCAAAAAAAATTTCCCAGCCCGAAATGGTGGATGTGTGAATTGTTCGTAAGGGGATTTTTCCACATTCTCTATTTCATCTGTTTTATATAAATATATATATTGATGTGATCTTGATTATTGATATGAGATAATATTCTTATTTGTCATTTAATTTAATCAATGCATTAATAATAATTTAATTAATTAACCAGATCACATATCAATATGTTTTCAATCTCAGGACGAATTATAAAATTAATTACTGACTTACGTGGCTTCTCAGTATTTCTCAATGGTTCCTAATCGGGATAGGAAAGAAAAGAGTAAAATAATACACACATATGGGTTACAATTTTAATCAAAATATTGTTTATTTTATTTAAATGGCAATCACTGCTTAATATGTGCTAGATCTTATTATTCTTAAACATAACATTTACAAATGGGAATCTTATTTCCTTTTGGTTTCCAATTGAAAGTTTTTATTAACATTTAACTATTAGGATTTATTAGCAACAATTCTATTTAAGTTTGATGAAGCTTTTCTGATATTATTGATTATGTTCTTCAATTTATAATGTGGTATTTAATACGAAAAACCCATACATTCATGTCCAAACAAATGAGACTGACCTTTTTCTGGTGAACTGAGAATGTCTTCACACAAGACCCGTTTCCTGCTATCCTTGGCTGCGATCAAAACCTCGTCCTGACTTTCAGTAATGTTCTCCTTTGAAGATTAGCTCGTATAGCTCTCATTCCTGCTTCTGTCGTGATGCTGTGTTCTACCTTTTTTGAAACTGCAATCAGCTACCGGGACACTCTTGGCTCAAGAAGGTTCTTTACTCTCAACCTGGCCTACCTCTCGTTCCACGATAGATCTCCACACTCACGGAACTACACCGGCTTTCTCACTCTCCGTACACTACCGTCTACTACTGGACTTCACTTCTCGACAGCTCAAAACATTCTGCTCTCTATTTTTCATTCATTCCCCTACTTTCTAAATATCCCTTCCAGATTCACAAATCAACCTTCCACCACCAACTCTCATTCGCAGTATTCCTCAAAACCAATTTTTAATCTTTCTAAATATGCTTAATGGATTTAAAAAAAAATAGTTAATTCCCATTCTAAAATTACTTTCTACTATTTACAAAATTTAATGACCTATTATCTACTTCAACTGAGTCTTATTTCGCATAGGCTAATGATCGAACCTTCCGCGAACAACGATAATGACCTATTATCTATTTCAACTGAGTCTTATTTAGCATAGGCTAATGATCGAACCTTCCGCGAACAACGATAATGGTACGCGCCATTCACTTTGTTTATTCTCGGCGCATTGTCTCGAGTTTCGTAAGCTTCTTCTAATCACTTCTTAAAATTACATATAACAATTTGTTGTATACAGGTTGTTCTAAATTTATATGCCCGTGGTTGAGAAAATTGAAAATATTTTATATTAAATTGAATTCTGCTTATAATTATCAAAATTTAATTTTCATATCAAATAGAAATATAACAATATATATATATATATATATATATATATATATATATATATATATATATATATATATATATATAAAATAAGAAGACAATGAGTCTTTGCTGACAGTAATTATATAAATTTGGTTATTGGGTTATGCAGCAAATGAAAAAGTGTACTCTTTTAAATTTCTTTAATCCGAGCTTTCGGTTAAGATTTTAACCATCATCAGGGTGCTACAAAGATATTTTTGGTGTAAGATAATATGAAAACATGTATAAAATTTTGTACTTACAAACTTATTGAGGATATTTCAAATATGGTGTAACTAAAATGAGAATCAAACTGAACATGGTCATGTAAATGCTTCAATGGAAAAACGTAAAATAAAGTAGTAATTTAGTAAAATAAAAGTTAATTAATTTAGCACAACTTCAAAATCAATAAAAGATAAAATGACATTTAGACATGACATGACATTATTTGAAATATCTTACAAAAATTTTTTAATATAGGTGAACAATTTATTGAAGGACCAATAGGGTCAATGATAAGAATTGAAATATTTTTAATTTTTATAAAATATTGTTAGCACTATAGAGGGATCGCAGTGACTGCGACTATAGGCCGACTATACTCAAAGGTAACACGAAACCTAATAGAATATGATATTAAAGACAAAAAACCCGAAAAAAATTTTAATGAAAAATATCCATATTGGAGCGTCCGGCCCTATATCCCGCTTGTTCTTCGGGTTTTTTGTCTTTAATATCATATTCTATTAGGTTTCGTGTTACCTTTGAGTATAGTCGGCCTATAGTCGCAGTCACTGCGATCCCTCTATAGTGCTAACAATATTTTATAAAAATTAAAAATATTTCAATTCTTATCATTGACCCTATTGGTCCTTCAATAAATTGTTCACCTATATTAAAAAATTTTTGTAAGATATTTCAAATAATGTCATGTCATGTCTAAATGTCATTTTATCTTTTATTGATTTTGAAGTTGTGCTAAATTAATTAACTTTTATTTTACTAAATTACTACTTTATTTTACGTTTTTCCATTGAAGCATTTACATGACCATGTTCAGTTTGATTCTCATTTTAGTTACACCATATTTGAAATATCCTCAATAAGTTTGTAAGTACAAAATTTTATACATGTTTTCATATTATCTTACACCAAAAATATCTTTGTAGCACCCTGATGATGGTTAAAATCTTAACCGAAAGCTCGGATTAAAGAAATTTAAAAGAGTACACTTTTTCATTTGCTGCATAACCCAATAACCAATAACCATATATATATATATATATATATATATATATATATATATATATATATATATATATATATATACATCATTCTATCATTGTTGCGTCTGATAACATCCCAATTACATACATTATTGATACCTTCGAATTATTGCGTCCGTATATCGGACGCAATAATGTCAAGCCATAATTTTCGTTGTTCCTGTCGTTTTTCAAGTATCATTGCTACTCTGTAAGTTGACAAAATATTCAAACTTCTCCTTTTTAATTTCAATTTGGCAACATATAATCAGATGACAGATATATTTTATGATTTAAATTTTGTATCAGGACGCAATAATGTTAGCAACCAGTTTATTGTTAGTTCATCGATTTTCCGTGTTGGCGCTAAGATAATATACTACTCCAAGTATACATTTGACAAAGCACGCATATTATTGCTTCCGAAATGTGGCAACTCTGTTATCTATTTTTACTTTAATAGATATACATATTTGAGATCCGTATTGTACGTGGATTTTTAAGAAAATAGTTTTCTTAAAAACAGTTTACTATCAATATGAATCGTGGGAAGCGAATATTAAATGAGTGCCTAAAACAAGGTTATAGAATAGAAATATTCCTTGATGTCATGAACAATTTAACAATTTTATAGACAAAGCTTACAAGAATCATAAATAAAAACAATAATAAATACAATTTATTAAAATTATACAAATCGTCAATATAAATTAAACATAATAAAGTGAAAAAAAAATCAGTACCCGAACAATATATTGCAAAATTAAAAAAAAATGCAAATTGCGTAATCTACCTTAAGAAATTTAATAAGTTATGCTGCTGCATATGACACTCAAATATAAATTAAGATTCTACTTATACATAAGAATACTGTAATTTCTTAGTTATTGGTTAAGAAACTCTGCTATTGAATAATATTGGTCTTTCAGATAAATAGGCTTTTGTCATTTTAAGTTGCAGAGGGAGATGGTTGTATAGTTTTTTTGCAGAATATAATATAGATTTCTTTACTAACTCACTGGACGGGATCGGTAAATAGATGTCAAAGGTAGAATTTCTGGTGGAATAGTCATGTCTAGGTCTTTCTGGAAAGACATGTAGATGTTTACGAATTAAGCAAACAGTTTCTAAAATATATAAAGAAGGTAGTGTTAGAATCCTGTGACCTTTGAAGTAGCTTCTGCAATGTGTTGTTCTTCTGAGGCCAAACAGATATCTTATTGCTCTTTTTTGTAATTTCAAAACAACATCGGATTGGGCAGCTGTACCAGAACCCCAAAAAGGCAGACCATATCGAAGATGGGACTCGAACAATGAAAAGTATGTTATTTTGGAAGAGGCTAAATTCATTTCCTTCGAAACAGATCTTATTGCAAAGCAAGCTGAGGATAGTTTCTTGCTTAACACATCGATATGAAGGGACCATTTAAGGTTGCTATCTAAAAAAATACCAAGAAACTTTACAGAATCAACGATACTGATCTGGCTGTTATAAAGAGGTAAGGGTTGAAGAGTTCCTTTATAGAATAATGCTACTAATCTACGTTAAAAGATGGTAAATTAGAATCGGACCAGGATTTTATTGTGAGTAGATCAGAAGTTATAGTAGCATGAAGAGTTGCGATATTTGAGTTGCTCCAAATGATACTGGTATCGTCAGCAAAAAGAAAAACTTTTCCATCGTTTTTTAAACTAGTGATGTCATTAGTAAAGATAAGGAAAAGTAGAGGACCCAATAATGAACCTTGTGAACCACATACAACATTTTTGAGACTAGAGTCTGTATCATTTGCTCTAACCCGTTGTTTCCTATTATCCAAGTAAGATTGAAACCAGTTCAAAAAAATACCTTGAATTCCATAGAAATCTAGTTTTTTTATCAAAATGTCGTGATTTACACAATCAAAAGCTTTGACATAATCACAAAAAAACAGTGGCAGTGTGCAGATTATTGTTTAATGCTTGATAAACCTCATGTAGTACAGAAAACATGGCATCGATGGTACATTTATTATTTAAAAAGCCGAACTGATTTTGTGATAAAATCTTGTTATCAACGAGAAAGGAAATAAGTCGGGCTTTTATGAATCTCTCAATAATTTTGGAGAGTACCGGTAGTAATGCAATAGGTCTATAATTGCAGGCATTAGATTTTTCACCATCCTTATGAAGAGGAATAATGATGGCCGTTTTAGGCACTCTGGAAATTTACCTTTCTCAAAAGAATTATTAATTAGAGAGATGAGGACTCCAAACACATTGTCTGGGAGATTTGAGAAAATTTTTATGGATAGTCCATCGGTACTACAGGAAGAGTTGCTTTTGATACTATTGATTGTTTGGATCAGTTCAGATTTATCAACCGGTCTTATAAAGAATGAATTCGAAACCTTTCTTGAATTAGGGAGATAGGAAATGGGATCTTGTTGTGACACAATAGTTGATGTTATATTTTTACTCACATTAACAAAGTATTCATTTAGATTTTCTGGGTCTGGAAGGGAAAATGTTTGAGTTGTGTGAGTTTTATTTCGAAGATCGTTTATTATGGACCAAGTTTCTTTTACAACACTTTTAGAGCTTCTGAGACGATTTTGATAGTAAAATTTTTTAGCTGATTTTAGAAGTTTTAAATAGATTGCCCTGTACTTGGTGATATATTCAGTAACAGAGACGTTGGTAGTAAATTTCTTGATGTAGACTAGTGAACGCATATTTTTGGCTGATATGCGGACACCTTTGGTAGTCCAGGGTTTGCGATGTTTTGGCTTAATTGTGATTAAAGGAAATGCTTTATTGAAGATACAGACAATCTTATTCAACAAATCACTGAAATTATAATTGACGTCCGTAGAAGGAAAATGCCACTCAGAGGTTAAGCATAAATTTTAGAATTTACGAAAGTTCCGACCGGAAAAATCCTGCTTAACGTCGAGTTTTCGAGGAGGACTTGCTAAAGATGTTATAAACTTCGTATAAACCGCTTCATGATCAGATAGTCCCGCATTAACAGTTGTAGCGCAGACATCACCGGGTGAGAAATCTGAGACAATATAATCAATTATGGTAGATGAAGTTTTTGTAATCCTTGTAGGAGAATTAATGTGCATTGATAGACCACATGATTCAAATATGTTGACCAGGGATATTTGTGTAGCACAAGTAGCAGGATAATTAATATTAAAGTCACCGCATTGAATTTTTCTGCTTTTATGAGGCAGGTCATCTAACAAATTTAGCAGGTTCTGAAATAATAGTTCCACGGAAGAGTCAGGTGAACTATAAATGCAAATAATATAAAGATTAAGGTTCTTACTGTAAACTAAGGAAAACTCAAAGAATGCTTCACTTAATAGAAAGTGATATTTTGTTACCAGAGAAAAATCATTATTTGTAGAAAGAATTTGGGTGCTTCCATGAGCTGAACTTAGACGGTCATACCTAGCAATAGTGGAATATTTTTCTACAAAAAAAGGCTCGTTGACTTCAAGCCAGTGCCAGTAACCGCAACTATCGGTGGAAACCCTAATTCCTCTAGAAACAGAAATAATTCATCAGTTTTATAGAACGAATATTAATCAGAACAATGCTAAATTTGTTATCACTAAAATTATTTGAGGATTCTAGTCCCTCAGAACACGTCGTGATGTTTAAAAATTTCGTCTTGGAGAGGCAGCAGAATAGTAGTTTCGGTGACATTCCCTTGATTTTTGCAGGTGAATAATTCTTTACGAAGTTAGAAAAGACCTAAAAGCAGCAAGATCAGCGTCTACCTCATCTGCACCAATTCCATAAGCATCATTAAAATCTAGAAGAATTTTTCATAGATCTTCACTCTTTGTAGGAAGTCCTTCGGAAGCCAGAAACAGTTTAACACTTGTGTTGGTATACCCATCATAAAATACTAATGCAGGTTGGTCGTGTAGAAAAGCAAGATGAAGTTTAATGGCCTTTAAAATATCCGGTTCCCTTAAGCTGGCTAACAGATATCGACTATTAGAGTTATTGGTTAATCTAACTCTTGGTGGGGCCAATGGATCCAGATTAGTAGATGGTTCTAAAGTATCTTTCTTAATGAAATTATAATGGGTATGGAACGGATTCTTAGTTTTGCAAATTTCGATGGCCTGTTTGTCTGTATGTATGTTTGTGCTCTGAACTTCATCTTTGTTGTTGCATAAACTGCTATTTGAATTTTCCAGGCTAATATTCTGATATTCTTCGGATTTTTATGTGACCCAGATGAAAGCGTTGGTTCGAAATACGAAGATTCGATAGACCATTTAATGTTTACACCAGGTGGCCAAATGCCCTTATTAAGTAATAGGTTAATAGATGTTCTAGATTTTATACCTATTTTGAATGAAGAACCAGTTGTTGTGTCAGCGTCTTTAAGGAGGATATAACGTCTTATATATTCCTTGATACCTAGCTTCTCTTTAATATAGTGAACCACTTGTATAGGGGTGTATATTGGGCTCAAGTTACTAATAACTACAAAGTGACACTTATCTTCTGTAATTTTTGACTTTTGCTCTGGACTTTCTTCGAAATGTTGAAGCTCTTCAGTTTGGGTACTTGAGGTGGCATAACATGTATTTTTCTTCAATACCTCTTTTTTCGTTGTTATGGTAGATAGAATTTTGATTAGATTGCTCATTTGATTCGATATTTCATTGATGTTTGAAGAGAGCCTTTCTGGGTCATACATCCTGTGTTCATAGAAGTTCCTATCGCCTCCCAGATGATGTTTACCCAACAGCTAAAATCTCCAAGCTGTTGATGGTTATGGAAAAAGGCGGAGCAGACCAATACAAAGAAAAATCTATAGATGACATAGGAGATGACAATACGGAAGAAAATCTTCTGGAACTTAATTATCATGACAGTGATGAGGGTGAAAATGATATGTTGGATGATTTAGTAAATAGCAAGGGTACCGAAATGTCGACCAGTAATAGCAATGCAGATAATACACTAATTAAAACAATTGCACCCAAATTAAAAAAGAAAATTATTAGGAAAGTCGTCCCGTGGACTAAAGAACAGAAGTAAGTAACATTAAAGTACTTTAAAAATTATATAAAAGTAAAGAAAGCCCCTAAAAGACTAGAGTGTGATGAGTTTAAGTAAAAGTTTAAAAAAATAATATACAACAAAGATTGGTTAAAAATCAAAATTTTTATACAAAATGCATATAAAGACAAGTAAGAAAATAATTAAAATCTGCTTTAGTATTTTTTTAGTATTTCCTTAAATGGTGGAGTTGAGTTTAATATTGTATATCATTTGGTTTCTAAGACATCCCATGGGGTGATTTTATATGTGGTCATGTTTAATTTTTTTATGGCTATTTATTTAAAATCCTTAGTTTAGCTTCAGGTTAGGTATGGTGGAATGAAAGAACCTCATTTAAATTACTTTATCTTCTGTTCATAATTATACCTACAATCTGATTACTGCTTATCAAATAAATTATTAAATTGTTCCTGTTTCTAAATATGTTCAGAAAAAAAAAGTTTAGGTCTATTTATGCATTTTATTTTTGTATTGTTAATGTTCACAACAAGAAGTACCTATGTATATACCTAAATATATATAAATTTTGTTGCGCTATGAAAGCATTTCTATCAAATTTTTTCCCATAGATGAATAGCCGTTCTCCCTTTCCGAAGCATGGAATTTTACTGCCTTATATATTTTTGTCCGTCAATTTTTTTTCTGTATAATTCGAAAAATTCAGAATAATTTATTACACAAATGATTCTGTTAACACAATTTTCGGTTTATCTCTAGATGCAATTATTAATTGTTTTCGGTTGCACTTGCTTCCATGCACTTACGGTCCAAATTAAGGAGTTGGTAATATTTATAGACTTTTTAATCTCCTTTGTAGAATCATATTCGTCCATTGACGACAGTAGCCTTCAAATCAAAAATTGTCGGCAGTATGTTTTAAAACATTTTATAATCCCTTGATCCAGGGGTTGCATTCTGATGTAGTATTTGGTGGTAGAAATATTATTTTAACATTGGATAAAACAAGTTGTGGATGAGACGTACCATTGTCTAGAAACAAAAGAACTTTTCGATTTTCTCTCTGCATTCTTCTATCAAATTTATTTAGCCAGTCTGTCATGATTTCCCTTGTCATCCACGACTTCTTATGGCTATACCATTCGATAGGTAATTTTTCTATGTGTGAAACCTTGAAACAACGGGGTTTTTTACTTTTTCCAATTACTGAGTGGCCTTTCTTTGTCCCCTATTATGTTAATGTAAAATAGTATTGTGACTCTTTCTTTGGAAGCCTTATTTGCAGTGCATCTTTCTCCTTTTAGGTATAAGTTTTGTTGGGTAATGCTCTAAAAAATAATCCCGTCTCATCTGCGTTAAAAATGTCTCGCGGAGAGAGAGCGAGCAGTTTCTCTTTCCAGTCAGAAACCACTAATAAATCTACAGCAGCTGCTTACGCACATATGGATTTCAAGGAAATATTATGACGCTTACAAAATTTCTCGAGCCATCCGCCAGAAGCTTTCATAATATAGAGACTTAGTTCCTTTGCAACTTCTAATGCTTTTTCTTGAATAATTTTACCACAAACAGGAATATTTTTAGACCTCACTTTACAAAACCAATCGAAAACGAAAACAATTTGGTCTCATGCAGCACCCTACGTTTTCAAAAATTTTATTTTCGCTTCCAGGTTTCCGCTCTCAGAAAATTAATTAATTTAATCACATGTTTCAAAATTTCACTAGCTTGAGTTTTTCCAATTCCAAATTTTTCTGCTAACTTTCTAACACTTAACTTATGCATCTCTGCATAATGAACCATATCGACTTTTTCTTTCAAACCTAAAAACTTCCTTTTGGTGGACGCCATATTATTTACGTTGCAAAACCTTCAAAACTAAAATTATTTCAGTTTTACTAATTTTACATAGGTCGACATTCAGATAAAATCTATTACGAAATTTAATCCGAAAGTAACAAAAATTAAGTTGAGTTTTTGAATATTTTGCTTCATCTGATATTTCCGTTAAAATTGTATTCTAGACAAAATACAAAAACTTCATCATAAAATTTAATGTTCCTGGCATCGGCATTCGCGTCATCGGTCACACACAGGACATTAGTAAATGTATTATTTTGCTTGCTTTGCTTACAGTTTGTTAATGTAAAGTGGAAATATCAAACTTTTATTACTTGGTGCCGCTAACGTAAACAGTTATATCAAATATCACCCATCTCATGGACATCTGTATTGATTTGAAATAATAAATCTATACTAAATTTACAATCAAGATGCAGTAGAAATAAACAAACCAAGACACGTTAAATGATACTAAGAGCACTCCCGAATCATAATTTACAATGTATAAATTTTGGAAATCATGATTTGGGATTTACAATGTATATACATTGTAAATTATGATTCGGGAGTGCTCCTAGTAGAATTTAACGTGTCTTGGTTTGTTTAATTCTACTGCATATTGATTGTAAATTTAGTATAGGTAGCTTTATTATATAACATTAGAATGTAAAATATTTGGATACAAATTTTTATTTTTCCATTTGCTGTCCGCATTTGCACAGGCCGTTGAAGGGAGTTAAAGAGTACAGGTTCACATATCGCCGAATGATTTTTGTTTTAAAAATCGTCCGTATAGAGGAGGTGTCCGGCGAAGAAAGGTGTCCGTTAAGAGAGAGTTTACTATATAAAACTATAAATAAATAAAATATTACTTAATACGTTCTCAATAAATAAGGATCATTTTTATATGTAGATATCACAATTGTATCAAAATTGTATAGATATCATAATTGAATATAACAAGCAGTTCGAAAATTCCAACTCGTATTACAATTTCGCTACGAAGCTCAAATACCGGTAATTTAATATATTTTTTGTTTCATTTTATGTATAATGTATTTCTAAATATTAGTGCGTCCTTCAGTTTGGCAACATTGAATGGACGCAACTGTGTATGGTTGGAGGTATATACGGAGTTAACAAAGCCGCCTGTTATAAAGATGCAATAATGGTTTAAAATAAACGAAAATTCGAATATTTAAAAAATTAAAATATAATAAAACAAAGTATAGTTCCATATTAGAAATTAAATTTTAAACCAATATTCGTCGGAAAATTATCAATTTTCCTTGTATTTCCAGGAGACGCAATAAGATCGCTTTGTTATACGGACGCAGTAATGGTAACATGATGTATATATATATATATATATATATATATATATATATATATATATATATATATATATATATATACATCTTTCTATGTTTTCTGCGTCTTTTCATAAAACTACCATTCTGCATCCGTCAATGTATATGCAACTAATTAGAGTGGAGCATATGGGGTGGGCTGCGCTGTATTTGAAACTGAAGAGTATATTGAAAATATGTTATAACTGTACTCAAAAAATGAAAACTTACATATCGCGCTCATTCTGCGTCCTTACAGTATGCCAATAATTGAACGTCCACTAAGCATTTTAAAGCTGCTATCCATTGCGCATCCGAATATTTCTATATTCAATAAAACCGATGTTTCAGCATCCGACATTGTTGCCACATTTTCAACATTTCTTTATTTCCTCTTTACTCAAATCTTGTACCTTGTAAATCTTGTATCAAATCTTGACCTTGAAAACTCGTTCATGCTTATTACGAGTATTCGTCAAATATTTGCAGTGTGTATAAAAGATAATTTTGGTTAAACGAGAATAATTAACAAGATTAATTTTATGTGTTAAACGTATCAACTATCAGTTTAAATTAATTCCATTAAAAATTCCTTAATTAACTCAACATATGCGTCTGATTTAATTAACAAAAATCATTCATTTAATCCCAATATCATTTTGCTAAATTTATTTCAATAATCCGTTTTTAAAAGCATAGCGGTATTGTTCCCTTTATTTCCTTTAACAAGAATTTAATACCTGTGAAAGTTGTCCGTTCAATTAGGTACATGTAGTTTATCATAATAGTTTATTTTTAAATATTACCTACTACATGCTACTATACTTTATTTTACGTTAAGAATAGAACGTTACGCTTATGGAGATCAGTGTTGACAAACCTTTCGGGCACGGGTGGCTACTCGACTGCCGATACACGATTCATTTTAATCAGTACGGCGTGGCATCGGCGCGCTTTTATCGTTCATCAGAAATGCATGGGGCTATCTTCGTAATGTTCTATTCTTAACGTGAAATAAAGATTACTAATATTTTGTTCAATGTGTTTGTTCCTTCAAAGTATGTGTACTTTTATTTTGTCAAAGTTTTTTTTATTAAGTAAACCGTGTCAACGATGAAATGTTATTGGCGGGGGAGAGTTGTACATAAAATCAGATGTTAGTTTATAACTAATTACAAATGAGGATTTAAGTCTATTTTTATATCAATTTGTACAATTTGGATAGGTTCAGAAACTTAGTCACTTTATCATTATTACTATAATAGTTCCAAGTCATTCCAGGTGCTATAGTGGACAATTAAAAAAATATGAAAATTTTTTTTAAGAAACGCTTTTTTTAGTTACGAGTGACTTAAATTAAAAATATTATAAAAAAATCAACTAAAAAGCAAATAATAAAAAAAATTCAACCTCAAGGATTATTCGAAAAAAACTGTTATGACAGATTAAATACATATACAAAAATCTCACACATTTGTTAAAAAATTGAAAAAATCTAACACATCCGTTAAAGAAAAGCGTGGGGCACGTCTTCATCGAATAAACGGTTTGAGGATAGATAATTTTTTACTTTTTGCGCCCCACGCTTTTCTTTAACGAGTGTGTTAGATTTTTTCAATTTTTTAACGAATGTGTGAGAATTTTGTATATTAAAACAGTTTTTTTTCGAATAATCCTTCGAGTTTGATTTTTTTTTTATTTTTTGCTTTTTAGTTGATTTTTTATAATAATTTTAATTTTAGTCACTCGTCACTAAAAAAAGAGTTTCTAAAAAAATTTTTTTTATATTTTTTTATTTTTTACTTTTTGGTCTTACACTTTTCAAACATTAAAATATATTGTCATGTTTAAAAAAAAGGATGTATATGATAGACACATTTTTTGCATTTATTTCAACATTTGATACATACATTGTACATTATCTGTAATTTCTTCATACATTTCTTAAATCAAAATCATTATTTACACTTTACACCTATTACAGTTTTCGCAGTCTTTCCATCTCGTCTAATGCTTTACTATTATTGCACGGTGTAGACCCTGTTAATTTCTCGCGAATTAAGAATTCTAATGTTAATTTTAGTACGAAACGTCTCTACCGGTGGTTTTTTAAGACTACTTTAAAAACACGAAATTTTTGAATTCGAGTTTTGGTTGGAGTTTTGTTTCGTATCATATTGAAATTTGACACGAATAAGCGCCGATGTTTATATAAACAAAGATATGAGCGTTCAAAATCGTCGCCGCTTAGGATGTTTATAAATATGATGTACAAACATGAAAAGTAGTCGGAATTGGCAAAAAATTTGAAACTTTATTGTTTATTTATGAAGCATAACGTACACAATTAACGTAAAAAGTGAAATTATGTCTAGTTCATTTAATTAGCTACAATCTGTAAAAGACTCAAGTTTCTACATTGTAAAAAACAAGAGAGTTTAGGCATTTTCCATTAAAATCTTTTTTTTTATTGAAACCATTAATAAACATCGTAGAATGAAGTAAACACTTCTGTGGTATGTAGGTATATTAATTTATTAAAATTCATAAAATTTATCCACAAGGGAGTGGAAGTACAAAACGTTTTCGGTCAAAATGAACATCATCAGTGTAAACGTCCAGTGTACAAGTAGTTGAAACTAGCCACTTCAAAAGGTGTAAAAACCTCTAAATAACATTATTGCTACATTATAAGCTATATAATAATAATCGACCTTAGTCGATGTCTTAAGATTATATATTATCACATGTGGATGTATGTCATCCTTGCTCGGAAATTGCACAAAGTTAATGTGTTCAGGTGAGAGGTTAACAACCAACAGAGTGGCTAGTTTCAACTACTTGTACACTGGACGTTTACACTGATGATGGTCATTTTGACCGAAAACGTTTATTAATTAAACGAAGATTTAAACGTTTATTAATTAAACGAAGATTATGTTTATTAATTAAAACTTAAAAGGGGTAAACCCTGTAGTTGGCTGTATACCTTCGTTAAAACAACGTAGAATGAAGTAAACATTTCTGTTGTATGTAGGTATATTAATTTATTAAAATTCTTAAAATTTATCCACAAGGGAGTGGAAGTACAAAACGTTTTCGGTCAAAATGACCATCATCAGTGTAAACGTCCAGTGTACAAGTAGTTGAAACTAGCCACTTCAAAAGGTGTAAAAACCTCTAAATAACATTATTGCTACATTATAAGCTATATAATAATCGACCTTAAGTCGATGTCTTAAGATTATATATTATCACATGTGGATGTATGTCATCCTTGCTCGGAAATTGCACAAGGTTAATAACACTTCGGTTAGTTGGTTGTTAACCTCTCACCTGAACACATTAACCTTGTGCAATTTCCGAGCAAGGATGACATACATCCACATGTGATAATATATAATCTTAAGACATCGACTTAACGACGTTCTACACCTTCGTTGCGGGGTATGTTTCTCAGAGGAAAGGGGGGAAACTTATATGCAAGCGAAAGTTGGTAACAATGCATTTATAGCAGAATACTCAAATCATATGTTTCAGTATTGAATACTTTATAAAAATAAATTATAATAAATTACGGAATAAATTACGGAATTAATTATAATAAATAAATTAAAAATAAATGGTACGGTAAACAATCCTCATTTTTAATTATGTTATTCCTTACAAAAAACCTTTAATTTAAGCACAAATAATTAAAAATCGTAAATTTGGGTCAAAAGTTATTAACTTTTTAAGAATTCCCATAACAGCCTATGTTAAAACTTGACTTTGACCCTTAATAGTAATTAAACGGCACGGTAAAACAATTTTAAAAAAATCAAGTCTTAGTTTTTTGAAGTAAACTATAACATACTAAAATTTCATGCAAATCCTTAATCCTTTGCCGAAGGTGTAGAACGTCGTTAAGGTCGATTATTATTATATAGCTTATAATGTAGCAATAATGTTATTTAGAGGTTTTTACACCTTTTGAAGTGGCTAGTTTCAACTACTTGTACACTGGACGTTTACACTGATGATGGTCATTTTGACCGAAAACGTTTTGTACTTCCACTCCCTTGTGGATAAATTTTAAGAATTTTAATAAATTAATATACCTACATACAACAGAAGTGTTTACTTCATTCTACGTTGTTTTAACGAAGGTATACAGCTAACTACAGGCTTTACCCCTTTTAAGTTTTAATTAATAAACATAATCTTTTTTTAACAATTCGTGTAAAGTTCCCGCAAATGCACATTGCAAATTTTCATTCATTTGCATTAAAGAAAAGGCAGTCGTTTAACAATAATGAGTTCGATTGTCAATTGCTTTTGTTTTGTTTGTAGAAAAACGAAGACCTGTTCTCTCTGACCACTTTTCTAAAAATTTGATGGACTCTTGCAGAATAGTTGCTATGTGGCTATATTTATTGCTTACATAAAGAACTAGGTTATCTATCTGCATTTAAACCAATTTGGACTGGAGTGTAAATGTTATCTACTACTTCAGTGATTGCAATCAAGAAAAGTGTTACACTAAGGGCCGGTTGTTCGAACGCTAATCAACAATGATCATTATCAAATATTTAATTACTGTCATGTCAACTTTGTTTGGGTTGCTGAAAACAATTATCATATTACTTAATCAATTATGTTAATAATTGTTATGTTAATTGATTAACTAATCTCATAATTATAATCAATTATGTTTTCAGCAACCCAATAAAAGTTGACATTGACAGTTTTGGTGACAGTAATTAAATATTTGATTGTGATCATTGTTGATTAGCGTTCGAACAACCGGCCCTTAGTGCCGGTTGTTCGAACGCTAATCAACAATGATCATTATTAAATATTTAATTACTGTCACCAAAACTGTCAATGTCAACTTTGTTTGGGTTGCTGAAAACATAATTAATTACAATTATGAGATTTATTATTAATTATGTTAATAATTATTGTTATATTAATTGATTATAGTCTCAGAATTGTAATTAATTATGTTTTAACAATTGACATTGACAGTAATTAATTATTTGATAATGATCATTGTTGATTAGCGTTCGAACAACCGGCCCCAAGGGCCGGTTGTTCGAACGCTAATCAACAATTATCATTATCAAATATTTAATTACTATCACCAAACTGTCAATGTCAACTTTGTTTGGGTTGCTGAAAATATAATTAATTAAAATTATGAGATTTATTATCAATTATGTTAATAATTATTGTTATATTAATTGATTATAGTCTCAGAATTGTAATCAATTATGTTTTTAGCAACCCAACCAAAGTTGACATTGACAGTTTTGACAGTAATTAAATATTTGATAGTGATCATTGTTGATTAGCGTTCGAACAACCGGGCCTAAGGACCAGTTGTTCGAACGCTGGTCAAAAATGATCATTATCAACTATTTAATTACAATTACATTTGATTAAGCGTACTTCTGATAGATGTCACATTTTGAGGTTATGTTGACATTTTTTACTGATTTATTTTATTATTTTGGTTTTAATCTAAAATAAACCATAATTAAACTCTTTCTGATGTTAATTTCTTGTTTTTACTTACAAATCAATAATAATAATAATAAGCAATTTTTAATAATTTAACAGCTGCGGCTATATTTTAATTACTGCTTTACCTGCAATCAATGAATGGTTAGTGTTTAGTATCAATGTATTTTTGATGTCTCGATTGATTCCCATCAAGAAAATTGATTACAATAAACTGATTGATTATAATTAACTTCTTCATTAGCGTTCGAACAACCGGCCCTTAGTGTTAATCCTTGGGGAGTTCCGTTATCTTGGGTATACAAACTTGAAAAATGATTAGTAAGTTTAACTCTAAAATCTCTGCTATAAACAAAATTTTTGATAAAAGCTAGATTTCCGTCCACATTCCGTTGTTTTAATCTTGTTAGGACATCATACTTCCACAAAGTGTCATAGGCTTTTACTATATCAAAGAAGACGGTCAGTACTTGACGATTACTTGCAAATTCCTAGTGTATGACAGATTCTAGCTTAATCATGTTGTCTGTTGTACATGTACATGTACATCTGTTTTTTCTAAATCCGCTTTGTTGTTTACATATTAAATTATTGGATCTCAGGAAGTATTGCAGACGTTTAAGTATTTTTTCTATTTTTTTTTCCGGAAACATTTTTTCGAATTATAGATAGATAGCGCTATAATCGGAAAAACGATTGTTGGAAATGGAAAATTAAATTAAAAAATGGAAAGTCCCCACTAAAATGGAAAATTTTACTTAAATTTTTTTGGTTGTAGGACCTAATAATCAAAACCCAATAGGTCCCCACAACGCTCGAGTGAATGCACATTAGTATACTTTGCTCCCCTACCATAGAGTATTCTACTCGATAGAACACAAGTTACTGAAGCATCTAAAAACTATTGGACATTATTTGTTATGTTAGTAGTAATTATTGGATACCAACGTGTCTTTATTTAAATTTTAGCAAAATTACCAAAAAATTTTATAAGTATAAGGCTTAGGCGAGGCCGGCGTAGCTCGGCGGTAGTATGCTGGGCTCGCGTGCTGGTAGACCGGAGTTCAAATCCCACCGCCGGCAAGAACAACTAGACATTTTAAAAAAATGTCTATAGGCCCCAAGTCGGCTTAGCCTGAATAAAATGAGTACCTTGGGTAAAACCAGGGGTAATAATAGGCGGTTGACGCGCAGCACTGGCCCTGTTACCTTCCTTGTATACCGTAGGCCCTAGATATAGCAGACTACCCTGCTATACTTCCAAGTCCACGTGAGCGGTATAAAAAAACGGGAGACTTGGATTATAAGGCTTAGGCTCGGACATTTTAGGGTTTTATCTTATTAAAACTATTATTGGTTGCTAAACTAGAATTACAAAAATTAGACTTAAGTACCTACAGAAAATACAAATACAAGTTAGTTAAGTTCTAAAAGAGTGTCAAGATATTTTATGCAAGCAAAATGGACAAAATTATTTTTTATTAATTTTGATGAAAAATATGGTTGACAGTAACTTAAGCCTTTTTATTGTGGGAACAATAGTCTATTTATTTCCAATAGAGAAATCCATACCAGCTGCTATATTTTTAACTTTTTTGCATATTAGGACTTTTATTATATGGACACAATTATTTCTACAATAACTACATAGAATGTAATTTATGAGGATGAGAATAAATGAGACAAATGTACATATTAAGATTAATAAAATATCATTAATTATTACTGTTTATTTCAGAATAAATTTTCGCAATACCATAAATAAAAATATTTCTTCTTTGTGTTATATATATACTATCGTATAGACAGTAATGAAAATATTATTGTATTTATTACAATTATTGTTACAATAAATAGGTTAATAGACCAGTAAGGATCTGTTTTTAGGTGGCTGTGAGAGGTGGCATTCAGATTTTTGCGGATAAAGTTAGGTGATAACTTCGTTAATAATAATTGATTTATACTCCTTCTCAAATATGCCCGGAACATTAATAGAAAAATTCAAATATTTAAAAATTTCGAATAACATCGATCTTTTTCTACTTTTTTTGTTTATAACTTTAAAACGATTCATTTTGGAACAAAGTCGTATAGGAATAAAACAAAGATAATTAAATTTTCTATCAGATGCGATTGGTTAAAAATGTCTTAATTTATCACCCTTGCTGCAAAATAGCAATAAATATAAAATAAGCGGGCAAAACAAGCCTGTCCTTATTCAATGATTTTCCATCACTTAGGTTACACTTGAAATCTTCCTAATTCGCTTAGAAAATTTTTGTAATGTGTTAAAACCGTACACCAAATTTCATTAAAATTGACTTACTAGATTTTGAATTATAATTTTGCAATCTAAACTTTTTTAAAAAATTAAAAAATTTTAAAATCTTGCACAACAAAAACTAGAACATACAAAGATTTGTCAATTTTTTTACATATAAAGAAGCACCCTACCTATCTAATGCACTTTACAGAATCGAAATCGGATTATTTAAGCAGCCTCAGCAATGTTTTAAAGTTATAAACAATTTTTTGGCTTATAAACAAATAATGCTGTGGCCAGGAGGGGGTGCTACGGGCTCCTTTATTTAGATTATTTTTATGTATTTTTTGACCCGTAGAACACGATTTTTTTGGGAAACAGTTGATCCGGATGTCGATAAGATTGTTATAAACAAAGAACTTGAGGAATTACATAACATCGATATTTCGCAAAATAAAACATTTTTTTTGTATTTCTTGGGTAATTCTAAGCAAAAAATGTTCTTACAAGTTTTTTCGTAGGGTGCATAGTTTTCGAGAGAAACGCAGTGGAACTTTCAAAAAATCGAAAAATTGCAATTTTTGAACGCGAATAACTTTTGATTAAAAAATAAAACAGTAATTCTGCTGACAGCATTTGAAAGTTTAAGTCAAATTATACCGGTTTTAATTATTTGCATTGCTAAAAATTATTTTTTTTTATTATTAAACAAAGCTATTTGTTTATAAGTCAAAATTTTTTTTATAAGTTTAAAACATTGCTGAGGCCCCTTAAATAATCCGATTTTAATTCTGTAAAGTGTATTAGATAGGTAGAGCACCTCTGTATATGTAAAAAAATTAGCCAACTTCTAAATGGTCTACTTTTTGTTCAGAAAGATTTTAAAAATTTGAACTTTTTTAAAAACATTTAGATTGCAAATTTATTATGCAAAATCTATTAGGTCGATTTTAATGAAATTTGGTACACGATTTAAGTATGTTACAAAGAATTGCCTAAGCGAATTACTAAGGTTCTAAGTGCCACCAAAGTGGTTAAAAACATTGAATAACAACAGGCGTATTTTGCCACCTAATTTTGTATTTATTGCTATATTGCAGAAAAGGTAATACGTTAAGACATTTTTGACTAGTCGTATATCATACAAAATTCAATTATCTTTATTTTATATCACTACGACTTTGTTCCAAAACGAACCGTTTTAAAGTTATAAGCAAAGAAAGCAGAAAAAAGCTTACTGGTCTATAATGTTAGAAAGATCATAATACAAAATTGGAATTAATGTGATTGTTTGCTGCTGTTTATTTTCTTAATAAATAAAATTTAATATCCAATAATTAGAATATTTTCCGTATAGAATAAATTCCTAGTAATAGAACATTATTACTATTTAAACCTAGTTACTTAACTTTCTCAAAATATTCTTAAAAAACACACCCTTCTAACAAAAACATAACCTATTTACAACTCGTCACCAGAGACAAACTTAGATAAGTAATATAATATAATAGTATATCGAGAGACAACCCGCCTGTGACAAATATAATTTACATTTCGGACCGAAAAATAAATACCAGAGTTCTATTTTTAGAATTCTTTATGAAAGCAATGTTGCCGGCAATCAAACGAGCTGCTGGACGCAGAATCATCGAAAACTTGGAAAGAAAGTATTCATGACACGAATATACGCTGATCGACGGTAGCGCCGTCTGTAGCAAATGCACAAACCTTGTTCTGAATATTATTTTTCACTTAGCAATGATTCTGCGTCCGGATGTTAAATTTATTTAATTTATTTCTAAAGCAGAATACGAACTAAAGAATTAATTTTTATCTTATTACAATCTAGATTATAAAGGAATTTCGTTGTGTTACAAGAGAGGTCGTCCCTGCCACTTTCTTCCGAATTATACAGGGATTACTTTTGTGCGTCCATATATGGACGCATAAATGTAGCGGACGCACAATCATATCTAAATTGAAAATGTGAGGACGCAGAAAGATGAAGAAGATATATATATATATATATATATATATATATATATATATATATATATATATATATACGGAATTCTGAGGTTATTGGGATATGCAGCGGTGAAATAAGTGTACTCTTTTAACTAAGTTTCAAGCTTTCGAAAATGTTTATTTTCATCATCAGGAATAACTGAAATAAAGTGCTACTGTTAGTACAGCATCCTCGAAAACATACAGTACAAGGTGTAAAGGTTTAAAAACTTACGTTATTGAGATTTGCTTTCCGTGGATGTTATACTCACAGGTGACAAATTCACGCACCACTCATTGATTGAGTCAAATATTAAAAAATACATGGTGTAAAAGACCAAATTGACAAATTATTTTCTACACTAACACATAAGAAAAAGACAATTAAAAAGGTTTACATGCCACGTGTGCCGGCAAGTGTGAAATGTGAGGTTAGAAGTCAATGTCATTCCTGGACATACGCAAATGACACCACTTCTTCTTTTTTCTTTGTCTTATGTAGTACTAATACTTTAAGAATACACATCAAAAATTTACCAGAGTTTTGTTTGAAGTTGTGTGTGTGTGTGTGTTTGAGCATTATTGGCTTCGGAGTCAATGTCCATTCGCCATCTTACCTTTTTGGGATTATTTGTATTATTTATGCGGAAGCTCCAAAGGAGTGCTTCCTGCTTTCTACTGATTTGTTCAGGTATGTATCCAATCACAATCCTGCTCTAATTTTACAAAGAACTATTTTATATACCTATATCTAATTTTCAACGATTTTTGTTTTTATTTGGAATTATTTCTTTTCATTTTGATTTTTTTTTATCATTTTTTTATGTATTTTTTTTTTATTTATTTATTTTTTTTTTATTTTTTTTATATATATATATATATTTTTTTTTGATATATTTTTTTTTATTTTTCATTGTCTTTTTTTCAATATAATTTGGGATATTAGACTAGGACACAATTTGACGCTCAGGGGTCGATCAGAGCATTTAGACGAGACAGGTGGACCTCGGATAGGCGTAGGGCTTAACACGAAAGGAAAAAAAAACATAGGTTATAAACTTAATCTAATACATAAAATATGTTTGTACAAAATTTGATAAACATTGAAATCTTCTGCTCTTAATAGTTGAGTTAGGTTATATGGTCTGGTGATTTTGGGTATTTTGGCCATTTCTTCATTTAATAATTTAACCTCGTTTATTATTCTAGAACAGCCTAGGATCATGTGCTCCGCTGTACCTTCTTCTCCACATGAACAATTAGGAGAATCACTCAATTTTATTTTATATTTGTACTGGGGAGTTAAAACATGGTTGAACCTTAACCTGCACAAAACAGAGAAAAACCGCTTGCTTCCCGACAGTCTTGAGAACCAAGACTGGCCAGGAGGCTTGGTAACTATGTTTTTATAAAATTTTCCCTTTGGACTGTTACTATACATTTCTCTCCATTCGGCTAGTATTATGGGTTTTACGTGGCAGGCAATTTCACTGTGGGGACATTTATAACTTAAAAGCTCTCCAGTTCTACTTCCTTTCTTAGCATCTTCGTCCACTTCTTCATTCTCTTTTATTCCACAATGTCCTTTAATCCAAACTAATGATACATTGATTTTTTTTGTTTGTAATTCTTGAAGTTTAATAATTATATTAGTCAAAATATAATTACTACTGACTTGGTGGATATTTTTTATTTTCATAATAGCACTTTTACTATCAGAACAAATTGCAAATGATTCTGCTGTAATTTTCATATTACTTATATACAGGAGAGCTTCTAATATGGCTATTAATTCTGCAGTATATATTGTAACCTTTTCATTTAATTTAAAGGATTTTTTATGATTTTTATGTGGATCAAATATAGCGCAACCTACTTTCTTGTTGTTCTTTGATGCATCCGTGAATATATATTGACATCTGGGAAGATACTTTTCTAAATCCTCCTCAAATATGTATTGTCTAATCCTTGGGTGAAATTTTGAATAGTCTTGGAGAAAAACACAGTTAATTGGATGGATGTTATAAATATTTATGCTATATAATGGATCTATATCTGAAGAGTATATTTCTTCTATTACGTTATTTATTACATAATATGACTCAGTAATAGTTAAACTTTTTTTCGACTTCCAATAACTATGGGTAAGATCCGATGTAAACAGTATATTGATTTTTTGGACTAAGTTGCTATTTTTAGAACTTAATTTAGCTATAAAATTGGAAGCTAAAATCTTTCGGCGATATTTTAGTGGAGTTTCTGCTACTTCGGCAAATAAGCAATCAATTGGTGTACTTTTTAAAGCCCCTAGGCATAGCCTTAGACACTTATTTACTACGTGATCTATTTTTTCTAGTTGACTTTTGGAAGCTTGGTCATAGAAGAAACTACCATAATCCAGTATTGACCTAATGTAGGATTTGTACAAAAGGATTGCTACGTTTGGATCTGATCCCCATTTTGTTCCACACACTGACCGTAAGATGTTAATTCCTTTTTCAGTTTTCTTGATTAAATAATCTATGTGGTTTTTCCATGTCATTTTTTTATCCAGATACATTCCTAGGTATTTTACAGATGCCCGTACACTATACTTTGTTGTATCCAATGTTATTTCTGTTGGAATGTGTTTTCTTTTCCTCGTAAAAATGCAGACTTCTGTTTTTTTCCTGGAAATTTTTAGGCCATTTTCATTGCACCATTTATTAAGGTTCTTATAGGCTATATTTAATTTTTTGCACCCTTCTTCAATATACTGGCATGGGGAATATATACAAATGTCATCGGCAAATTGTAGTATAGAAACGGTCTCACTACATTTAATTTTACTTTCCAGATCTGCTGTATATATTAAGTATAGTACAGGGCTTAGTATACTTCCTTGTGGTAACCCAATATTGGTCGTTTTAGGTCCCAATGTTTCATCATTTATATTTATTGACACTGACCTATCGGAATATAGTAATCTTATACGTGAGGTCAAAGATTGGGAGATTCCCATTTTTTCCATTTTTTCATAGAGAATGTCTAATATGACGTTATCATATGCTGATTCTATGTCTACGAAAATTGCTGGAACGGAGTTGTTATTAGTAAAGGCGATATTTATATCACTTACTAGGTTGCCGATATTTTCAATAGTTGAGCATCCTCTTCTGAAGCCAAACTGTAATTTAGGTAATTTTTTATTATTTTCGAGCCAATGAACTAGTCTGACTTTGATCATTCTTTCTACAGTTTTTAATACACAAGAAGCTAGAGAAATTGCTCTATATGACTCTGGATCTTCAGCATCTCTATTTGGTTTCAGAATTGGGATTGCTTTATATTCCTTCCAGCTTGTTGGAAATTCTGCCCGATTCCATATTGAGTTAATTATGTTGCGAAAAATTTCAATACTTGATTCTGACAAACTAGCGAGCATTTTATAATAAATGTTATCAACTCCAGGTGCTGTGTTATTGTTTGTTTTAAGGCTTTGTTTTATTTCCATACTTGAAAATTCACTATCTATATCATCCGTGCTCAGTGAAATAGTCGGCCGAATATTTGTTTCCACCCAACTTGGAGCAATTTTATTAAAGAATGTTTCTACCCACTCACCTATTTGGATCCTATTTCTTGGGGGATTAAATGTATTTTTTATTTTCTTTATATACTTCCATATATCTTTTATTGGTGTGTTTCTGTTAAGTTGTTTGCAAAAATCTTGCCAAGAATCTTTTTTGCTTTGTAATATTATTTTTTTGGCGACTGCTACTGAGTTTTTATATTTTAAATAGTTAGTTAAATTTGACTGCCTTTTATAAAGCAAAAAAGCTTCTTGTTGACATTTAATAGCATTTGCACATCTCTGATTCCACCAAACTTTGCTAAATTCTGATTTGATCTCTGTTCTCTTCTGTGGGATTGCTAGTTTTGTAGCATGATTTATTGACTCTATAAAACTTTTATATGACCTTTCGTTATTACTTCCATCTAATTGTTCATCTACTATCTGAGAGAAAAAAGACCAGTCAGCTTTATTTAAATTAACTTGGTTTTTACACTTAAAGGATAATTTAGTAGTATTAAAATGTGTTTCAATTAGAACAGGAAAATGATTGGAAGTACCTAATGGTGTAATATCAGTTTTCCAATCACAATTTAAAGTTATATCTCTAGAGCATATTGTAATATCTATAGCAGATTTGTTATTACTTCCAAATCTAGGTATTAATGTTTCGCTTCCTGTATTTAAATAATTTAAGTTACACTCCTCTATAGCACCGAGAAGACTTGAACCCGCTATGTCTGAATAACTATTTCCCCATGCAGTATGATGACAATTGAAATCTCCTCCTACCAAAAATGGCTTTTCTAAGCTATCAAAAAAGGTAACCCAATCTGTTTCTCTAATGTTTAGTTTTGGTTTGGCATATATAGAGTATAGATGGATTTTTATATTTTTATTTATTGAAACTGATACCGACACACATTCGACATCCTTTATCGGAGTAAATTTTGGCTTAGGAAAAAAGGTAAAGTATTTTCTTAATAAGATTGCAACTCCTCCAAAATTGTCATTACGGTCCTGTCTAAATATATTAAAATTATTAATAAAAAAATGTGAAGATTTCTTTAACCAAGTTTCCGAAAGCAAAACTACATTAATTTTATTGTCGAAAATGTATTTTTCAAAGTGACCTTTATTACACAAAATTGATCTAGCATTCCATTGCAGTATATTTAAGTTACTCATAGTCAGATAAAATTTGCGTTATACTGTCTTTTATGTTTTCAATAAGTGTACTATTTTTAATTTCTACATTTGAAAAAGTTAAAATATCTTTGATAAGGTTTAATAATGATTCGCAAGTTTTTATCTGTTTATTTACCGTGTTAGAGTCATCACAACCATTATTATAATTTGGTATATTTTTAAACTTATTGAAAACAGGTTCTGTTAAAGTTTTTGGATTTGAAATTATTTCTTTACGTTTTTCGAATGTTTCATCGATCTCTGGGGACATAGCTAACCTCCTTCTTTTTAAAGTAACAGTATAACGGTTAGAATTTGTGTTATTTTTTGCTACACTTGAAAAACTTGTTTCATGCTTAGAAGACGCCTCGGCGTATGATAGGTTTTCATATACCATTGTTCTTTTTATATTCTTCTGTCTAATAAATTCTGAACAATTTTTTTTTATCAGTAGCGCAATGCTTTTCTTTACAATAAATGCATATTGGTTCATTTTTTTGGCAGCTTTCTGCCTTATGATCTTCTCCACAGTTTTTACAACGTTCTTTTGATCTACATTGCAGACTGACGTGCCCAAATCTTAAACAATTCAGGCACTGAATTATTCTTGGCACGTATTTTTCGACATCATACACCATTTTTTCTATTATTACCTTTGTGGGTAAAAGTTGACCTCTAAATGTAACTATAATAGTAGTTGTTGGAACAATTTCATTTTGGTCATTTTTACGTGAAATTCTTTTTACGTGACTTACTTCAAAATTGTTGCCCAATTTCGGTTTAATAATTTCTTTTAATTCCTGTTCCGATAATTCTAAGTCTATTTGTCTTACGACCCCCCTTACATGTGTAAAAAACATTGGGATGTATGTATCGTATTTATCTTTTAAGGTCTGTGCTGTTAATAATTTATTTGCGCTTGTATAAGAAGTTAATTCGACCTTTATTTTATTAGCTCCTATTATTGATATGTTAGCTATGTCCTGTTTAATTTCTGGAACAGAATTAATAATCAGTCTAGAGGTAGCTACCCTATGGAGATTCCCTATTCTCCCTGTTTTACTTTGAACATAAACAAAAAATGGAGCATTATCTTTAGAAGAATATTGATTAATATTTTTAATGACCGTATTTACATCTACATTTTTCCCGGAAACAGTATCAGAATCATTAACAGTACTTATCTGTGAATTGGGATTTTGGAATCCTCTAAATTCCTCCACTGGAGAAGCTGGAAGATCCGGCACTGGCGAAGCTGGATGATCCGGACGGGACACATCCATTGCACACTCTAAATCATCTTTATCGGGGGGTTGTCCACCCCCGCTATTAACGCTCATGATTTAAAAACCACTTAGATTTCACTTTTTTAATATCGATATGTGTACTTTAATATGAATAACTAGTTTTTTAATTACGAGGTGAAAACACCGATTTCTTTAATTAGATTTTAAGTATCGCACGTCTTATCAATTTGAGGAACCGAAACAGACTGATGTTTGAAGTTAAAAACCAAAATTATAAATAATTTACATTTCAATGTACTGAAAGCTGGAAACTTTACAATGAATCAGTTGATAAGACATCATTGAAATGAGGATAGTTGTCCAAACATAATAGATATGAGTAAATAGAGCTTAATTGATTTATGTCACTCCTTTTGTTCATTGCATTAGAATTCTGCGAAATGAAAGCCATCTCTAAGAACAGTCTTTTAGTATAGTTGGATTCAGAAGCTAAAACTCTGACCGATTCGTAATTCATTTTGTGATGTTCTTTATTAACATGTTCGGCAAGAGCAGATCTTTCAGGATATAATCTGCTATCACTGCGGTGACTAACTAAACGACTACCTAAATTGCGTGCGGTTTGTCCAACATATACCAAATTACAGTTGTTACAGGGAATCTGGTAGACAACGTTAGAACAATCCCTAATGTCACTCTTGTCCTTAACCTTTGAAAATATAGATCGTGAAGTTAAAGATGTTTTAAAGGCTATTTTCAAGTTAGGGATGTCTTTAAATAGTCTAGCCAGTCTGGGTGTTATGCCTTTCACGTATTTTAAAGAAGTATATAAACAATTGGCATTTTGTTCTCCGCTTGTAACAGTAATTTGCAACTCATCATTATGGCGTATTATGTCAGGAGTCAAACTGAATAATATCTTGGTGACTAGGTGTTTTGGATAAGAGTTGTCGATAAAAAGGTTAGACAGGATTCTCAGGTTCTTCTGATGGCAAGAAGGATCACTGATAGCTATGATTCTAGCCTTCATTTGCTTAATCAAGTTGATTTTTATTGAGTGTCGATGATATGACCAATAGTTAAGAAAACGTCCAGAACTATGAGGTTTTCTATGCCAGTCAATTCTCAGGGAGTTGTTATGGGTTCTAATGAACCGGGTATCAAGAAAGGGGACTGAGCATAGATCATCCTCATGTTCAATTGTGAACTGTAATAGAGGGTCATAACTATTGAATACTTGCAAAATTTCAGCTGATCTATTGCTAGGAATAGCGAGGATTAAGTCATCCACATACTTTTTAACAAAAGGAATATAGAAGGACAATTCTGGGATCACCATATCCAGTAAATGATCCATCACATAACAGGCCAGAATGGGAGAGATAGTACCTCCCATAGGAGTCCCTTGTGTTTGTCTAAACACAGTATTATTAAATGTGAAATAGGTGTTGTTAAAAAGAAAGGAGATGAGTTTTTTGAAAGATTCCAAGCTGATATTGCAATGAGAACTAATAAAATTCCAATTGTTTTCAACAGCTATTAAGGCTGCATCTAGATGTACATTAGTGAACAAAGAGACTACATCCAGACTGATAATAACATAGCCCTCAGGTAACTGATAGTTGTTAAAGCTGTTAAAGACATCAAAAGAACTTTTTACGTCATATTCATTAGAGACATATGCATTGGTCAAAATCTCAGTCAAAAAAGATGCTAATAAATTAGTAGGTGAACCAATGCATGCAACAATGGGACGTACCGAAAGCTGTGGTTTATGAATCTTAGGTAAAGCGTAAAACTTGGGTATGACACCCTTATACCCTGTTAATTTTTTCTTTGTATCATCATCTATTTGTCCCGAACTGCATAATTCCTTGATGAGGTTATTGCATTTAGTTTGAACAGTATTAGTTGGATCTCTGTACAATCTCTCATATATGTTATCAGAATTTAGCAATTCGAGACATAGATCTAAGTATCTCTGCTTCTCCAGAACTACAGTTACATTACATTTGTCAGAAGGCATGACAATAATGTTAGTGTTTTCACTAAGAAACTTACGAGTTTTATGTAACATAGCTCTGTAGAAGTTAAAGCTACTCTTACTGTTATTTTTATGTACATAATCAGTAATGATGTACGTAGATTTAGCTACTAGTACGTCCCTCAGTTGTGCATCCGTGACAGAGTGCATAATTGTTTCAACGTCAGCCAACATATCCCTGATAGGGATATCTTTCCCTACAATAGGTTCTATACTGAACTTTGGACCCAAAGACAAAAATCTAGAAATATCATCGGGCAAGGTTACATTGTGTTTCATTGATACTTTACGACAGAAAATGCAAATTTGTTTAAATAAACACCAAATCACTGTAAAATCGCATAAAATAACATTTTGAGAAAAAAAGAAGAAGATTTTTTGACCTTAAATATCTTCTTTTTACGTCCCGCAGAAGCTATATACCAATTTTCAGACAAATCGGAGATCCAAATTTTTTTGCCTGAGTGATTTGACATGGAATGTACCTTTTACATTTTCGTTTAATTTACTTACGGTTTTTGTTCAGAATTTTGAAGAAACGCTTGGTTTGACATAAAATTTGGGACACGCATAGCTAATATGTTAAAGAAAAAAAGTGATATTGTGCCGATATGTGCTTTTGATCTGGAGGTGAGTTTCGTCCGTTATCGGGGATGAAAACAAATACGTTCAAATAAGTCCGGAATTGGATAAACTGGCTAATTCTAAGCAACTTCTATTTTATAGAGTTTTTTCACTAAGTCAATACTTTTAGAGATATTTGCGAGTGAATATGTTCATTTTTCAACAAAAAAAAAAACACGTTTTTAGACGGTTTTTCGCAAATAACTCAAAAAGTAGGTACCTACTTTATTGAAAAAAAAATTAGCAAAGCAAATATAGCTTATAGAAAAGTGAAAAAATGGTATATGTGTCAGGTCTGTAGACCCAGTAGAAGCAGAGTTATTGCTAAGCTTTGTTTTAAAACCAAGAGGAGTAGGTAAACTAAAAAGACAGATTCACACCCAAGAAAGTCACTAGAAATATCTTCAGATACATCTTCTTTTTTGGTTGATCATATCGGCCTTTGACGGTAATATTGACTAAAAATCTAAAAATAAAAGGAATAACGCAGAAAATACAAAAATCGCTGATAAAATAAATAAACTAACCTATGAAATGCCAATAGTGTTAAAATTTTATAAATGTCATTATTGTCAAAATTTGATATGAGTAAAATTGCCTGAGGTTGTACCAATTACAAACAAGGTCTACGGCGCGGGAAATTTGAATTACTCCTCTTGGTTTAAAAACAGACTATAGTGAAAAATAAGCTCTTATATGTCAAATTCCAAATCGAATATTTTAACGTGAAATAAAAAAAATGAAACACTTTTCTGGGAAAACTTATTACAACTTTTTTAAAGTGTTTAAGAAAACGTTTATTTTTATTTTTTTAAAAAGTTTCTAGCAGCAAGAGTAAGCAAGTTACGCTCAAAATACAGTTGTTCCTTTTTTTTTGGTTAAAAATATCGTAAAAATCTCCCTCTAATTAACAGCCCAAATGGAATTAATCGTTACCACTTCACAAGTAACTTTATGTATTGTTTGTGTTTGTAAGTTTCATCACTTCAAAATGAAAAAATGACTTTTTTCAAAATAACTTAAAAATTATTAGTGATACCAAATATCTTAAAGAGTAAAAAATGTAGGTTTTGCTTTTTTAAATATTTGGGATTTTTTGATTTTCTGGAAGACAAAAATTGGTTAAGATATGGTTGTTTAAAATTTGCATATACATACTCGTGACTAGTGATTCGTTCGAGCCCTTTCAACAAAACCCCTTTCAAAAATAAGCATTTTGAACCAATGCAACTTACAGATCATATACAGGGTGTCCCCGAAAATAGTGCGTTCCTTAAAGGTATAGATAGAAAGCGCAATGTAGAGCAAAAAAGTCTTATAACATTTTCAGCCGTTTAAAACTTTTATAGAACAAAATTTGCTTAGAATTAGAATTAGTCAGTTTATCCACTTCCGGACTTATTTTGAACGTATGTTTTTTCACCCCCAAGAAGGGGTGAAAGTCACATCCAGGACAAGAGAACATATCGGCATAATCTCACTTTTTTCTTTGGCATTTTAGCTACGTGTGTGCCAAATTTCATGTCAATCCAAGCGGTTCTTTAAAATCTGGAGGTTTTGCGATATTTTACCGTGAGTGAATGGAATAATTGCCGTTGTCACTTTTAGATAAGAAGTCATTATCACAATGACATAGTCAGGTTACCTGAATTGTATAATTATTGTTTTTATCATTAAATGTGAAAACCTAAAATTATCCATGTCTGTCCGTCAATAAACACAACTCCTCTGTTAGTAGGGCAGAAAGAATGACAAATAAGGTGTCAAATGAAAGCCTATAACCAAAATATAATAAATATTACATGTGAGAAGTTTGACATCGGACTGCCTGTTCCAGCGTTGCAACCGAAAGTACTGTTTTAAATTCGTCGAAATAGTACAAACTATTATTCAACGCGACTAAGAAAAACCAGAACAAATACATCCGGTTCCATGCCTGTCTGTTCGTCCATGTCTGTCGGTGAACAAAATTCATCCGTCATATCAACTGACAAAAAGTTACACGAAGAGTTCAAATATCGACTGCCGGTTCAACTTCCGGTCACTTTGGGTGAAAAATTAGAACTTACGATGTCCAATTGCTTGTTACAATTTTTTTATAAGTGTTCTACTCTATCTATAACTTATAACTCTATCTGACTTTTTCTATAACTTACTTAGATCACATATAATTTAATACAGTTTTGATGTCAGGGTCTTCAAAATTGATGTGGTGAGTTCCAGTATGTGATGAATGAAAAACGACTCCATAAGCAGAAGAAAAAAGTGTTCTTTAAAGTGTTTTCAAGACCTAAGACAATACATCGACTCACAAGAGCGTTGTGACAGTAGCAAAAATTCGAGTTGGGGTTCGAATTACTTTTTCATGCGGCTTATTCTCCTGACTTGGCCCCCTCCGATTATTAAGTGTTCCCAAATCTGAAGAAATGACTCGTAAATAAAAAAATCAGCTGAGATAATTGAAGAAAAAAATAACTATTTTTCAGAGCTTCCAGAATCGTATTATGCGCACGGCATCGACATAAAAAATTTGTAAAACCGTTAAAATCGCTGTATTGAACATATTGAATAAAATTAAAGAATTTTCATGAAAACATGTTTTTCATGAAAATATGTCGACTTTTATAGGACGCACTTCAGCAGTTCATAAAAAAAGCTTACAGACTTTCTAATGCTGTTTGCTAAATAGCAAAAATAACAAAAATTTTATTACTCATGAAGAAGATCAAGCAGCTAAATTTAAAGTAAAATCATTAGATGGCATATAAATAGATATGGAATAGAAGTTGATATCCACTTCTGAACCCACCTCAGAAGAAGTGGACGAAATAGAGTAATTGGGAGTCCTTCAAAGGTCACCTGAGCACTCAGAACCTAGTACCAGTACATGCAGCTGCGATAATATTAAACAGAAATCCGACAAAAGAATTGAGAGGGAACTCTGGACCAAATATCAAAAACCAGTGTAACCTAACACTTCCAGCTTCATATTAATAATAGAAAATCACCGAAAGACAAATATGTAATGTAAAGAATTAATATCTCAATATTCCGGTCTACTAAACAATAACGACTGGCAAAACATTCTCAAGTCTTTATTCAAGTCGTATATTCAAAAAATAAGGCAAGTAGAGTAATAAATGGATAATTAAAAATTGCGAGAAACACTGCAAGAAAATTATTTAATAGACCCGAAGACAAAAAAAAACAAAAATTAATGTGCTAAATAAAAGTATTGATTCGTTACTGCAGAACTAGAACTGTTATATGGAGCTATACTCTGGATCGGTGTAAATTAAATGAGAAAGAAAATAATATAATAAACACACTTTAAGAGCAGATAGAGAAAATATATGGATTATCAGAAGGTTCAAACGGCAGAATTATCAACGATAAACAAGAAAAAGTCAACGAGATAATGATTCTGGACCAACTGTTTTTTTATAATTAGGAGTACGGAATAGATGCGAATTTCGGCGAAATTTTGAACAAAAATGAGATAAATGTGAAATATGGAGTTTTTGTTTATTTCCGCGAAATACCTGCAGGTGCTCAACTCGTCCGTAAATAAGTAGGTAGTCACGTAGTAAATAGTTTCGTTCGCGGTAGCAATCCGGTACATGTCCAGGATTAGTTACGGACACTCTTAGGACTCGGGTTGTACGCAGGCGCGGTTCAGAATCAGTTCAGGATTGATTTTACCCGCGAACGATTTTTGGACAACCTTGTGACTGTAGTGTCATTTGTCAATTTTTCGAATGTCTGTCGTCTGTCATCTGTATTTACTATTTATTTACATACATCTTTATTTTATTTGTGCTTTGGCATTTGCTGACGGTGTACATAAACATAACGAAGCTTGTATATATATAATATTCTATTCTGTTTATGTTTTGTATTACAACTATGTCGAAAGAAGGTAAGTTCTGATACTAATTCTAAGTGAGTTTATATTCTAATTATGTTTGTTTTGTAGAACTGAATGAATTTTTAACGTTTTCGCCAGGCCCATCAAGTGGTGGCCACGTGGCCGATGAAAAGTTCATGTGGAGCCACCAAAATACCCTGTTATTTTTAGACCTATACAGAAAATATAGGTCACAAGTGGGCTCCCTTAATATGAGAAGCCTCAAAAGGATGTATGAGGAAATTTCAAGGGAGCTCCACATGATGTTGGGTCTAAAAATAACAGTGAACCATTGTGAGAACAAGTGGAAGGTGTTAGAGAGAGCCTATAAAAAATATGTGGACAATAACAAGCAAACAGGTAGAGGACGACAAGAGTTCGAATATGCGGAAGTGATGGCCGACATAATCGGCCACAAGAAAAATATTGTCCCTGCTGCTCCACTGGGTGGGGAACTAGCACACCCGAGCCCAAGAAATTTTGCCACTGCATCACTGCTGGGTGGTGAAGTGGCACACGCTAGAGACGTAGCAGGTGATGAAACCAGTAGTGTAAGTCAAGGTCACATCATACTAATTTTGTATATAATTTGCACAACTTCTTGATTTTAAATTTCTAAGCAATCAATTATTATTCATTGTAGTTGGCTCATATAGTTTTTTTTTTCTCAAGAAATACATTGATCATAATACAATAATCATTTTACTTTAGGTTTTGACTAAATTTGTTTGAAAATAAGTCTTGACTCATGGGAAAAAGTTTGAGCGGACGAACAATATATCTTATATATCAATATATCTATTGATTTCCAAATAGGTAACCTAATATACAAATTTTTTACATTTTGTACATTATACATATATAATAGCATGACACCAATAATTTAATTTCCAAATATATTCTTCCATATATATTTATTTTTCTTAATATGTATGCGAGTTGGTGTTTTATGAATAGGATTGTATCCAACTTGGTGTCTATGCATTTTGGATTTATGGTAGTTGCGACCCTGACAGAAATGGTGGTGACATCTGGTGACTATCTCAATTAGAATCAAACAAATTTACCTATTGGACTGACCAACTATGGTGTATTCCACGAATGTATGACCGTTTTGGATTATCGCGACAATTATTTTAGTGTGCAACATAAGAAGTACGGAAGTATCTTGCTCTAACAATTACTCCAGTTGGTAACATCAATAACTTATCCTTACCTTGGCAAAATTTAAACAGCAATATATATTTACCCTTTCACACATTTAAATTGCTTTCTTTACACGAATTAGGGAAAATAGTAAATTCGCTTGATAACAAATGTTCCATACACAATGTCTTGAATGCAAAAGTTTTAAAAGAAGTATTTCAAACGATTGGCCACGTTATTTTACATTTAATTAATACGTCACTCGATACTGGTAAAGTTCCATCGGAACTTAAAACTAGCACAATTATACCTATTCAAAAAATTCACAGTACAATAAAAGCTAACGAATTTAGACCAATCAATACTTTACCTCCAATTGAAAAACTTTTAGAATTGATTGTATACGAGCAACTACTTGAACACGTTACGAACAATGCTATTCTACTTAGTAATCAGTCTGGTTTCAGAAAAAAATACTCATGTGAGACAGCTATTCAATTAACAATAAGTAAATTTAAAAATGATATTGATAATAATAAATATGTTGTAAGTGTATTCTTAGATCTTAAAAGAGCTTTCGAAACTATAGACAGGAATATTTTATTACAAAAGCTTCAGCAGTATGGTATTGGCGGAAAGGTATATGATTGGTTAAGTGACTATCTTCGAGGTCGTAAACAAAAAGTACGTTACAATAATGAAGTATCATCAGAGATTGAAATTAACACAGGAGTGCCTCAGGGAAGTGTCTTAGGACCTTTACTTTTTATTCTTTATTTAAATGACATAGAACTCTTTGTTGATTGTGAATTTATTAATCTTTTTGCCGATGACACTGTGTTAGCTTTAGCTGACACAGATTTAAATTCAGCAGTTGCAAAAATGAATAAGGTATTGCAAAAAGTGGATATTTTTCTTAAAAGCAATAAACTAAAGTTAAATGTCAATAAAACAAAAGCAATTATTTTTACAACCAAATATAAATTTAATCTGTTGAATTTGAATAACGTCAGTATAGATATTGATGGTGAGCAGATTGAAGTAGTATCAACTATTAAATATTTGGGTTTTCAATTAGATAACTTTCTCAATTTTGATGAACATTTTAATTACATTAATAAAAAAATTACTAAAAAATTATACTTTTTTACAAGAATTGCAAAAAACTTGTCAACTTTCGCTAAACTAACGGTGTACAACACCATCATCCAACCTCACTTCGATTATTGTGCTTCTGTTCTACATCTATTTAATCTAAATAAAATGAACCAACTTCAGAAACTCCAAAATCGTGGTATGCGTATTATATTAAAAACCAATCGTTATACTTCTACAGTAACTATGTTAAAGACGCTTCAGTGGTTTTCAGTAAAGCAGAGACTGTACTATTTTACAATGTTGTTAATTTATAAAATAATTAACTGCTTAGCTCCACCTTATTTTCACCAGTTTATTTGTTTTCATAGTGACATACATAACCATGACACAAGAAATAAAAACAACATTTATGTAAACAGAGTTAATCTAACCAACTCAATGTCATCTTTATTATTTAGGAGTTTTCAAGAATATAATCAACTACCCATACATTTGAAGGATTGTAAGTCATTTTTATTATTTAAAAGTGAATTAAAGAAATATATAAAAGATTTGTGAAAATATAACTGTAAATTTTAGAGTTATCTTTTTTCAATGTGTGTGTCTTTGTTATATGATGTACTTACCTTTTTGTTGGCTTTATGTTTTATATATATTTTTTATTTTATAACGTATTATATTACCTATGATTTTATGTCAGATATATTTCAACATTGTGATTACCTGTAACAAATAACTTTTTATGTATAGCATAAGTTCATATTGTAATTTTTGTCTTAATTTATGTATATTAGGTTTTTCCTACTTCAAATAAAGATCTATCTATCTATCTATCTATCTATCTCAATAAACAACAATATAATTTGCAATTTACTTTCGTTCTTCATATTTTGCACAGTAAAATATTCGTTGTTACGATAATCCAAGAGGTTTGTATATTCGTGGAATGGGGTATATTGCTATATAAACAATGATATAGTCGGTTCGCTAAACTCAGACGCAACTGGCTAGATATTTTAGTCGATAATTTTTTTGTTTTTTGCCAATTTTGAAAAAATTTGCAAAATTACTAATTATTTAGTGATTATTAACTATTTAGTAATTATTTTTTGCCAATTTTACTAAAATTGGCAAAATTACCGACTAAAATATCTAGAAAGTTGCGTCTGAGTTTAGCGAACATACTTTATAAGATAATTTGTGTAAAATCTAACTAATTAAAATTCCTTTATTCAATTTTCAAAAAATATTATTTTAATGTACCTATATAATTTATTTAAAACAAACGATAAAATTATCCAGGATATAAAAAAATACATTTATTAAATAATAATGCTTTAAAAGAGTAATACCTAGTATTTTGACAATGACACCCGATTTGGGCGTTGAAACGTTAATAAATTATTTTTTAAATTTAATTGTGGCTTTTTCCCATTCAAAATAGTTGATTGTAAAAATGCCACAAATGCACAAGGCTTCAGAACAACATTTATTAAATGTTCTAATGTTTACATGACAAATTTTCCAGATAACGTGACTTATCACATTAGGATTTTATAAGATTAGTTAAGCCACAATTTAAGTTCGAAGTTAAATTTATTTGACGTTTTAATTTCCACTTCAGAAATCATTAACGATTTCTGAAGTGGAAGTCAAAAGGTCAAATAAATTTAATATCAAACTTAAATTGAGGCAACTTTCCAAATAAAATAGTACATTGCATAAAATGCCACAAACAAATAGCTTCAGATCATAATGTATATTTAATTTTAGATGATGGAATAGTGGCAACACCAAAGTTGAAAGCCACAAGGATGGCTGATAGGAAAACAACAACTGTAAAGAGTCAAAGCAAAGTGCTAAAAAGTACCATCCTGAGGGAAATTAAGGTGGACAGGAAGTCCCATTATGAGGCAAGAATGGCACAAGAAGATGCGAAGTTAAAACAGCAGAAGGACATAGAAGAAAAAAAATTAAGACACGAAGAGAAGAGATTAGAACAGGAAGATCGAATAGCAACGGACAAGTTGAAAGAAATGCAAAAACAAACGAAGGCGCTTGAGGGTATTTGTGAATTCCTAAAAGAAATTGTAGGAAAAAAATAACCTCAGACGTCTTCTTTGTTTTGCATTTTTGTCAAATTATGACTTCATTTCCTCTCTCTTCTTTTTTAATATCGCACCATCAGTGCAAAACTATTGTAAGTCATTCTGCCATTTCACAATTTGATTTCATCTCTATAAATATAGAAAGGAAAATCATTGGCAAAAAACTCAAAAGGTGAATGTGAGTACAAACCTAAAGTATATAAGCAAAGATGGAATGCGACAATAAACATGCTTCTGACTCATTAGTTGTCATCATTATGGTTTAGCCAAGTTAGGAAAACGATCAATTTAACTTGGGAGCGGATCACTACAGGAGCAATGTTACTATTTGTGACAACAATGTCAGAAGACCCTGCCTTTCAGGACGACGACCAACACAGTCAAGGAAGTAACTGTAACTTTTCTCCTGAAGTGATCTGTTTCCAAGTTAAATTGCTCCTTTTTCTAACTTGGCTAAACCATAATGATGACAAGTAATGAGTCAGAAGCACGTGTCTATGGTTGCATTTCATCTTTTTTATATCATTTAGTTTTGTAGTCACATTCACATTGCTAGTTTTTTGCCAATTATTGCCTAATATATATAATAATATTTTAATATATTATATAATAATAATTTCATAAAATACATGTATATATATATATATATATATTATATATATTATATTATTATATATATTATATATTATATATATATATATATATATATATATATATATATATATATATATATATATATATATATTATATACAGTCGGAAAAATGAAAGAATACCCATGAACTAACATATAAAACACGCTGTATTTTCCTGTCACCGTGTCACAAAGAAAATTGTCCAGTGCAAGTACATGTAACAATAATTATTACATGTACTTGCACTGGACAATTTTCTTTGTGACACGGTGACAGGAAAATACAGCATGTTTTATATGTTCGTTCATGGGTATTCTTTCATTTTTCCTACTGTATTTGTACAAATGTTTTGTACATATATTATGAAATGGCAAACTGAAAATAGTTTTGCACTGACGGTGCAATATGCTGTGTTCTTTGCTTTTCTATTTCCAAGTACTTGAGTTGCTGCAACAATTAGGTTTTTTGGAGTTATGTTATTTCATGTTGTCTTATATTTGATTCTCTTCCGCAAACATTTTGTTCTGGTTCTTACTGATTTCACTTGCATGGCAAATTTATATGGCTTTATTTAACTTTAGCTTGTCTATTCTTAGTAGAGCTTCTCTTGTGACTGTATCACGAATGCCTATGCCAATTCTGTCTCATAGCTTTCTCCTCAATTGTTTCATCTGGATCTGTTACATTAACATTACAAGATTTCACCAGGTGTTTTATTTCAGTGAGGTAATGCTCAAAAAATTCGCCCTCTTTTTGGTTTCTGCTTAAAACCTTGTATCTTTCAAACACTTCATTACCTCTTGGATTAACATATACCTCTAGCTGTTCCATCATGTATTTGTAGGGCTCAGCGGTTCCATCGTGAATTGCAATTGTGCACATTATTCTAGAGGACTCGGCTCTTATTATATTTCTGAGGATTGCCAGCTTTATGTTATCGGCAAACTGATCTTTCCCTGTGGCTACTAGATAATCTTCAAATGAGATCTTCCAAAACTTCCATGTGGTAGCGACATTCTGACTGCCATGTTTAAAGTTAATGCATCTACATATACTAATATATTTTAATAATTAGATAAGCTTCGTAATAGTTTATTGAAACCAAAATGCAAACTCATATTTTAACAAGATATTGTAATGGTTGACATTGATCTTGACAGTTGACATGACCTCTGTCGAATAGGTATGTTCGGTTTAGTAATAGTTAAAACATTCACCAATGCTATGTATTTCAAATTATTGTCAAAATTCCATTGTTTACTTTTATAAATTAATTATAATAAACTTCAAAAAGACTACATACCTATTATTTCCTACTTTTATATAACAAAAATTATTTATTTGTTCATGATCGTATTACTGTAACAATTATACAAATTATCAAGATTAAAAGCCAACAACATACATTGCTTGTGTTCCACACAAGTAAAACATTGAAGAAGACATACTTTTCAGAGAATCCAACATCACTCTTCTACAACTAAATGTATGTAACATTACGTGAAGTAAACCCAGAGCAAAGAAATAAACTTACTATTAATAAAAAGGTGCATACAGCAGTCAAACAAAACATGATTTACAAAATGGAGATACTAAGCTTTTAACAGATAATCCAACATGTAATGTTTTGACTTGTTATATTTAGAAATGCTTAACTAAGCACTAAGACTTTTATAACTTAACGATGTATGATTCCTTCAACTCTTCCTTATATTGTATGATGGGATGAGAGTAAAGCAGCTCATGGCGGAAAATAAATGGGTTCTTGCTTATTAAAATGGGCAAATAATGTACTTAATACCTGATCCTACCATTCATCATATAACAATATGGACACAGATGTTATGGTTAAAATAAGAATATGTTTATTGTGATGCCTGACTGTATGTACTTCTCTCCAGATCGTAAATATTAAGTTTCACACATTATATTGGAAGACGAGCAGCTTTAATTTCTATAAGAATTAATTTGATATGAGAGAGTTCTCAAGGTGTGACCTATATAGGTCATATTGCAACTATGACATGGTAAACTATAAACTACATTTTAATCGCTTATTTCAGAAACAACTAAAGTCACATGTTGGCGATTTTGAGTTTATTACACCAACATTATATTTCTGTGAGTTACACACAATATAATGCAGAATACACCTAAGTCCCGTAGGCATAGTTGATTTGATAATTATTTAAAATATATATTTCTGAAACGACCTTAGTCCCACAGAAAAACATGTTAGTGTAATAAACTCAAAATCGCTAAACTGTGATTTAGGTTGTTTCTGAAATAAGCGATTCATTTGAATAAGATAATGCAGGAGTTTTATCTTTCAGTCTAGTAAAAATTTAGGTAATAGACAATGTTATGCTATTTTATGTCACAAATTTGATCAAAGATTTTGCATAGCTTTGGTGTGATGTTCCTAATTTAAAGGAGTGGAAAATATTTGAAGTTAACGGGCTTCTGTTGTAAGATTATTTAAATTTTGATTGTTTATAATAGTTTAATAATACTATTATTATCTGTGTATGAGATGTCAGATGTGTTAAAAAGTAATTTCTTTATAAGGGTTTTTGGATAGAAATTGTCGATGATTATAATATACTTAAGAAATTACTTTTTAACACATCTGACATCTCATATACTAATAGTATTAACAACCAAAATTTAAATAATCTTACTAAAGAATACCAGGAACTCATTCAAATATTTTTCAATCCCTTACATTAGTAACATTATCACACCAAAGCTATGTAAAATCTTTAATCAAATTGGTGACATAACAATAGCTAATTGTATAATATTGTGTATAAACAAAAATTTTAACTAGACTGAAAGATAAAACTCCTGCATTATCTTTATATTATAATATTCTTAGATTTGTGTTATGAAATGAGCTGTCAGATATTTTTAACACCCTCGATTTCATTTGTTTTATTAAATTAACTTTTTGAGAAAACTTCTGGTAAGACCAGTAATTCATGTACCTGCCTGAGCTTATTGGTACCAGTCAATCAATAAGGTGTTTGTATTAGTATTATGAATAAACTTCTAGTTTATGAAAGTTAGGGTACCATTTTCATCTTCTCTTTCTAAGGTAAATTGAACGAAGGATCATAACTGTTGAAGTTAAACAATATTTCATCCAAGGCATTGGAAGGTAGGCTAAGGTTTACGTCATCAACATATTTCTTAATAAAACAAAGGTTAAAAGATAGAACTGGTATTACTAAGTCCATCACATAACATGAAATAATAGGTGACATTGTAGCCTCCACAGGAGTACCAATTTTTTGAGAATAAGATTGATTATTAAACGAAAAAAAAGTATGTGTTATTAAATAAAAACCTAATTAAATTTAAAAAGGTGTCTTTCTCAGTGTTACAGAAATTCCAAATAGACCATTTTTTATTAATAGCTCTGAGATGCATGTAAGTAAATATTACTTAAAAGGGACACAACATCCGCTTGCTTGCAAGTTAGGTAGTTCCAAATGTTGAATAAATTTTACAGTAGATAAAACATCTATAAAAAAATCGACATATTGAGTTGTAAATTATGGACTATAAACATCTGTATAGACTTTCTTATAAACTCCTTGTCATCTTTTGTATTTTAGAGAACTGATGAAGCTTTAATGTTTTAAATAAAGAGTATTCATATTTTTATTGTATGTAATTCATTTTTTATTTGGTAAAAGGTTTTATGAAAGGAATAAACACTTATTTAAAAGCAGGGAAACTCCTTGTACTCAGTAAAGACATACTTGAGTTGACAAGTTGTCTGAGTACAATGAGTGAAAAACCCTCATTTATTTTAATTGAGTATATAAAAAAATACATTTTGAGGAATAAAATGATAAAGAAATCCCATATTATACAACAAGGATTAAATAATGTATAAACAATACAATATATCAAATTACAAATAGAAATAAAATATACATAAGTACACACTTATTTATCCAAAGTATCATTTTAGTAATTTAGTTCTTCAAATAGTATCTAAAGCTCTCGCTAAGTCTGGCCATACCTATATTTCAACCATAATTATGATTACTTTTTTTATAGCCATGTAATGATGAACATGTGAATTCTGATACAATTACTATGAAAGTATGTGGGAAAGAAATTTGCTTAAAGTCTTTCAGTAGATTGAATTATTCCATTAACAAGCTTATAAATAACTATCAAGAAAGGTAACTCTTCCATAAGAAGAGAACCTCAGATTAAAAAAATTGATAACTGCAAAAGAATAACTCGACTTCGGAGGTAAACTACACCATGCCATTTTGAGCAAATATGTTTAGGGTGTGTTTGCCACTTGGGATATTAACAAAAATCTGATTATATAATATAAATGGTGGTTTAAGGCAAGCGTCCACAGACCCGCATCGTACGCATCGGACGCATCGTACGCAACGGATTTTAGTTTGCCTTGTACAGAAACCTATGTAACCGCGTCCACTGATCCGCATCGTACGGATCGCATTATCGATTGTCAAACTAAAATCCGTTGCGTACGATGCGGGTCTGTGGACGCTTGACTTTAAAGGAACTTATTTAAAACAACACCATGTTGACATAGTGTAGTTTACCTCCAAGGTACAGAAATATTCTTTGAACTCTCTCTAAGTTGTACCTAAGATAATAAATATATAGTTGTACCTAATATAAGAAATATTCTAAGTTGTACCTAACACCATGACAGAAGCGATCTTAAAGAGGTAAACAGCAGTATGTTTAAATAGGGGTTTTTTTTATTAAAATTTAATCAAGTTTATTATTACCACATATGTTACTTTTGAATGTTAAAAATTAGAGAACGGTTTGTAAAAGAATGTTTATTAATATATATATATATATATATATATATATATATTGATGCACGTTAAGTTGTGACTTCCGGTATACAGAAGAGGCTGTCCGACTTCCACCTTTTCTACTAGGAATTATTTTTTAAAAATTGTGTATTTGGTAAAAGGGGGGCTTATAAAATGGGTCTACCTATTGAGGGGAAAGGATTTACCAAAATAAATTTTGTATATATATACGTATATACCGAAGCGTACAGCATACGTTATGGCTTCCATATATAGGGTAGTTCAAGGCGCGTTGTCACTTCCAGCGGTGTTGTCATATTTTGGAAGTCACAACGACTCGTCTGCTAGATTTACCTCCTATTTTGAGCGTAATGTGTGATCTTTTCAAACTTTTACTGTGAATACAGTTGTCTGTGTTTTAAAGTTGTCTATTTAAATTAAAATATTGATATTCTTGTGATTATACAGGTTTACAAAAAAATACATTTCGGACTATTTGACGAAACCATATGACTAGGGGGGTTTTTGGGGTCGCTGGTTACGAATCCGGGGTTCGCTAACCTCTATCACGTCAGGTAAAGGTTATTTCAAGGACAAATCAAGATAAATCGACAGTCGCTCTGAAAAAGTATATTAGGAGGGTTTTGGGGTCGCTTATAACGAATCCAGGATCCGCTGACCTCTATCACGTGTAGCTGAAGGTCATTTCGAGGTCAAATCAAGATAAATCAACACAATCGCTGTGAAAAAGTATATTAGGGTGTTTTTGGGGTCCCTGATCACAAAACTGGGGCCCGTTGAGCTCAACCACGTCAGGTAAAGGCCATTTCAAGGTCAAATCAATTTTGTTAACTCCTGATTTGAACTTGAAATGACCTTTACATGACGTAGTAGAGCTCAACGGACCGCAGTTTTCATGATCAGCGACCCCAAAACTCCCTATACTTTCAGAGCAATTGTGTCAATTTATGTTGATTTGACCTTAAAATGACGTTGAACTAGACGAGATAGAGGTCAGCGGACTCCGGATTCATCTTCAGCGACCCCAAGAACCCCCTAATATACTTTTTCAGAGCGACTGTCGATTTATCTTGATTTGACCTTGAAATGACCTTTACCTGACGCGATAGAGGTGAGCAGACCCCGGATTTGTGATTAGCCACTCCAAAAACCCCCTTGTCATATGGTTTCGTCAAATTGTCCGAAATTTAGTTTTTTTTGTAAACCTGTGTTATTTATGATAATATGATTGATATTTATTTTAACAAAAATACTAATATATTATTATTGCTGTAAAATGGATTTATTGGAATTAATTAAAAAAGTGTTAATAGTAAGTCATTTATTTATGAAAATTATATCAAAAATGTTAATAAATAAATTTGAACTTATAGAAAATTTTAATATTTTAGATTTTATTACAGGCACCGTCCTTTTAATTTTTGATGTACCAATAATAATATGTAATAAAAAATTAAATGGCTAAACCCTCCAGGTGGGGATTACCCGCTAAAAAGCTATCTAGATCCATCTTTTTCGAGCAGATTTTTCCCAATCTGCTACTCGATACTATTGACTATGCTTCTCCATTTCTTTCTATCCTCTTTTGTTTTTCTGCTAGTCTCTAATTCCTGCCCTATATAAATCTTCCTTTAATTCCTGTAACCATTTATTCTAGTTCCTCCGCGTCTCCTTCTAACTCCGGGTCTCCATTGTAAAATTGAGTTTATAGTTGTTGCGCTACCTGCTCTCCATATATGCCCCAACAATCCAACTCTGTGCCCAAATCTGAAAATCTGGAATAATATCTACCCGGGTCGAAACATTTTTTTTTAATATATGAAAATAGTTATTTATGAAACGGAGTGAGTGCTATACATCGCGTAAGTTCGCAAAAAGTACTTCACGCACAATTTCATACAATATTTTATCTACGATAAACAAATAAAAATACTGTAACTCTTCGTCACTGGAATTCATTTCTATTCTACAATTCTTAGAACTGTGACATATAAAAATTCTAATTTCTTTCAAACCACAAAACTGTCAAATTTTTTTTTTTGTAATTTATTGCTCATTATGTCATCACCTCTCTTGTGCTCTGCACAAGAGATCTAAGGTTAGAGCTAAGAATAAGGTTGGCTAGGTGCTACGTTTTCTCGACTCTGTTTTACGGAATGGAAGCTTGGACCTTGAATGCGGCATCAATGAAAAAACTGGAATCATTCGAGATGTGGGTATATAGAAGAATTCTAAAAATATCATGGACAGAACACGTCACAAACAAAGAGGTTCTGAGAAAGGTGAATAAAGAAATGGAAGTCTTAAATACAATTAAAACCAGAAAATTGGAATATCTCGGACATATTACACGTGGAGAGAGATACAACTTGCTCCAACTCATTATGCAGGGAAAGATTCAAGGAAAAAGAAGCATAGGGAGACGCAGAATATCGTGGTTGCGCAACCTGAGAGAATGGTACGGATGTACATCAAACGAACTTTTCAGAGCAGCCGTCTCCAAGGTCCGAATAGCTATGATGATTGCCGACCTGCTTCGCGGAGATGGCACTTGAAGAAAAAGAAGATGTCATCACCATGAAACGCGAAAGTTAAGAAAGAATATTTAATTATATGAAAGTGTGTCAAAAACAGTGAGAAAAAGTAAATCCCATTTAAAATACATTGTTACTTCATGCTTACTTTAAAGCACTGCTATCTATAATGACAGTTTTCACAAACTAAAAATTTATATATTATAATATGACATAGAGTAGATAAAAGTCATTTATTAATTATTAATTGGTTATAGTCAGAAGAAAATTAGATCATGCACCCCTTGTTTTTTATAATTGTTAACATACTAAATTACATATCCAATAATTATTGTTATCCATTAAATAGATCGATGCAGATCGGCCTTATATCGGATCCTCTTCTATTAGTCCGTTCGCTGACGGTAAAATATTGCAAAACCCATAAATTTTAAAAAACCACTTAAGATTGACATGAAATTTGGCATACACATAGGTAACATATCAAAGAAGAAAATTGATATTGTGCCGATGTTTTCTTTTGCCAAGCAGACATTCCGTTAACATTTTTAGTCACAACATAATATCAATGTTAAAGTATTATTAGAGCAACGCGTTATGGTGTCACATTTCTTTTAATGACCGACACACAAAATATTTTAATGACGGATCCCACACTAGAACCAGATTTTTATTACCTACTGCTGATAAGGTAAAGAGTTATCAAATATCACTCGTTGTCATCTCTGTGTTAATTTGAAATAATAAAATATAAATATTGTAGTTTTGTATTCTAAAATATTTGGAAAAAATATTTGGAAAATGTATTTTTTTTTTCATTTAGGTACACATCATTTTAAGGGATTGTCCGGAAGAGTACAGGCTCAGTATATCGGCAAATGAATTTTGTTTTAAATACCGTCCGTATAGAGGAGGTGCTCGTTGGGGATAGGCGCAAAATCTTAGTCCAGTGCTAATTAAATGCATTAATTTTTTTCGAATTCTGAGAAAACTAATAAGTATTTTTGAAAAATTTAAACGCAGAATGGAAGCTTACATTATTACCGAGGGCAGAAAGTCCCTGAAAACTTATATAATGTTTATTTTAATAACTTATATACCTAATATATGTTTATTTTAATAAAGATAATGGGATGAAAAAACAAGAGAAAAGTTAGTGTGATTTTTAATTTCGAATATTTCATTCAAAAGAAACTTTTTTTTATTCTAAGGGACTTTCGGTCCCCTGTAATAATGTTATCTTTCATTCTGGGTGTATGTTTTAAAAAATATTTATTAGTTTTCTCAGGATTCGAAAAAAATAAATGTATTTAAATAGCATTGGACAGAGATTTTGCGCCTACCCCCTTAAGAGAGAGTTTACTGTATTTTATATTATTACTAGAATTTATTACTTTAAACTTTTTATCGCTCTTGATTCATTTTATCGTGTATTTAATTCCATTCAATTGTAATTGTACATTCAATTTTTTTGTAATTTTTACACGTTTTATTACTTTCGAAATAACAATAACTATAAAATCGATTTTTCGGCCTACTTGGGTCAAAAAAATATACAATTTTCGGAAATTTCGTTAAATGAGAACATTTACCTACATTTCTTGTATTTAAGCTTTTAATAAGATTTTTAAAAATAATTTAGATTATTTAATAGATACATTCACCGGCACGAAAAACGGGCACCCCAAAAAATGGGTCATTTTTGATGGCTCGTATCTCCTAAACCTATTCTCCGATTTAAGTATTTCTTTAATATGTTATAGCCTTATTCTTTAACTATATCGCTGTAATAATATTGTTTCTAGACAGGTAAATTATCATTGTATACTGGGCGTACCAATCAAACTGTTTTTTTTTTCAATTTTCACAACACTCTGTGGAATATTCTAGCCTTTATACAATATTGAAATTAAAACCCAACTATAGCCCCAGGTTTTCTTAATGTTCTGTTTGTTATTCATTCGCTTATGTTGGATAATAAAAAAGTTAGGGACTTTAACAATTAAACATGTTCTTTATCAATACATGGTGTTTCTAAATAAGTGCGACAAACTTTAAGGGGTAATTCTGCGTGAAAAAATAATGATCGTTTACTTGATAAAGCTATGTCCGCAAATGCTTGCAAATATAAAATTATTTTGCCAAACGATCATTATTTTTTCATGCAGAAATTACCCCTTAAAATTTGTCGCACTTATATTTAGAAACACCTGTATCGATAAAGAACATGGCTAGTTGTTAAAGTCCTTAACTTTTTTATTATCCAACGTAAGCGAATGAATAAAAAACAGAATGTTAATAAAACCTGGAGCTATAGTTAGGCTTTAATTTAAATATTTTATAAAGGCTAGAATATTCCACAGGGTGTTGTGAAAATTGAGAAAAAAACCCAGTTTGATTGGTACACCCGGTATACAATGAAAATTTACCTGTCTATCAACAATGTTATCATAGCTATATTGTTAAATAATAAGGGTATAACATATTAAAAACATTACTTAAATCGGACCAAAGGTTTGGGAGATACGAGACATCAAAAATTAACCATTTTTTTAGGGTGCCCGTTTTTCGTGCCGGTGAGTGTAGATTAAATTAGAAGTTCATTGTAAAAAAGGAAGTAAACAAAAACACGAGAAAAATGAATTTATATAAGTAAATAGGTAAGTAAATATTATAGATTGAAATAAGTACAGAAAATATATAATTATAGAGATATATAATCACTTATTGTACCTTCATTTAAGGCTAACTTTAAAAGTAAAGCAGATCTGCTATTATTCATGTTTAAAAACAAAAGGCACACAAAACACTAAGTACGATTAGGACCGCGAATCTACAACAGATAAATGTCTGGAAACCGTTACACAGGGTTGCCAAAAAACGGAAGTCACACCGAGCGGTGTGGTATACGGAAGACGCTACGCGTTGTGTACATAACCTGTATAGTAGCACGGGAGCGACACTAGCGCTGGTGATATACCGTCGAACTAAAATCTGATCTTATGAGTATGTTAGATACGATATGACTTCCAGCGAAATTTTTAATATAAGCCTTCTGATACCATCTGGTAGCCAAATTCGTAAAAATATAGGCAAAACGTTGTGACTTCCGAAATCGGAAGTCATAACGGTATATATGAAGTAACAACGTATTACGAGAATCTACTTTGGAAGTCACATGGATACATGTATCAATATATATATATATATATATATATATATATATATATATATATATATATAAAAAAGTACTGAGATAACAGCTGGGAAAACCCTGGTACTGAGGAAGCAATATAATAATATAATAAGTACCAGGGTTTTCCCAGCTGTTATCTCAGTACTTTTTTATTTACTAGTAACCCAATTACTCCTTGGACGTTTTTATATATATATATATATATATATATATATATATATATATATATATATATATATATATATATATATATATCCTTTAAATAAATAGTCAAAAAATGCTTCTCCTTTTTGTGACATAGTGCCCTTTACCTTCGGAATACAGATTTACGAATAACAAACCCACTGTCAAACTTATACAAGATTGTAGGATTAAAAATAGACAATACATAAATTTACAAAAACAAAAAATACATGTATACATTACTCACTTATTTATATAAAGTATCATTTTTGTATTTCAATGCTTCAAATACAGTAGAGCGTTGATTATCCGAACTAATTGGGGGACATGGGTGTTCGGAAAACCGATTTGTTCGGAAAACCGATTTGTTCGGAAAACCGATTTGTTCGGATAACCGAACTATATTGATATAGTCATACATATTTATCCATAAGTGAATAAAAGCCATATTTATATACCTACATATTTATATCTTGATAATGACAAATAGCAATTAAACAAAAAAGTGCAGTCTTTGCAGCAACATATTTTTGGATACAATATTGAAGAAAATTGAAGATATTTTAAGCGTTAATTACTAACACTTGCTCGGTATTCGAGTGCAGGGCGCGCGAGTCGGGAGTTCGGATAACCGGTCGTTCGGTTGATCGACGTTCGGATAATCGACGCTCTACTGTAGTACCTAAAGCTACATAAGCCTAAACATAAGCATAAACATATATACATAAGCCAAACAAATCTATCTCATGAGGTAACTGATTAGCATATGAGAAGACCATACCTCTACTTGGACCAAATTAGTTTTAGAAAAGTATTAAGTTTTAAAAAATACCCCGGATTCATAACATGTCAAATGCAGAAAAGACAAATAAATAATGGAATAGGGCTTTTCATCGATTGTCATTTGTTTCGAGCTTCTGTCACATGTATAATCTGTGTATATTAATATACACGGATTATATATACTACATATGACAGAAGCTCGAAACAAATGACTGCGAATGAAAAGCCCTATAGATGGAGATACATGTCATAAGACCAGCTGTGCAGCTGAGAGATTATGGCAATGATAATATTATATTACAATATCCATTGTATATACAGGGTGTAACAAAAATACCGGTCATAAATTAAATCATATCTTCTGGGACCAAAAATAAGTCGAATGAACCTAACTTACCTTAGTACAAATATGCACATAAAAAAGTTAGAGCTCTTTGAAGTTACAAAATGAAAATCGAATTTTTCGAATATATCGAAAACTATTAAAGATTTTGTATTGAAAATGGACATATGACATTCTTATGGCAGGAACATCTTAAAGAAAAATTATAGTGAAATTTGTGCACCCCATAAAAATTTTATGGGGGTTGGATATATGTGGTGGATTTAACAAATATTCAAAATAACTCGATAAAAACGGACTTTTCGAAAAAGTACTGAGGCAAAAAAGTTTTTGAGACATTGTGTTTAACTAATGGTACTACAATAATAATTAAATTGGAACATACACAAAAGTTTGGGCGGGTTTAAAGGAACAAAACCCCCATAAATTTTTTATGGGGTGCACAAATTTCACTATAATTTTTTTCTAAGATTTTCTTGACATAATAATGCCACATGTCCATTTTCAATAAAAAATCTCTAATAGTTTTCTATTTTTATTTTGTAACTTCAAAGGACTGTAACTTTTTTTATGTGCACATTTGTACTAAGGTAAGTTAGGTCCAATTGAACTATTTTTGGTCCTAGAATATTATGTGATTTAATTTATGACCTGTATTTTTGTTACACCCTGTATAATGTACTACAGTAGAGCGTCGATAATCCGAACCCTGGTAATCCGAACGTTCGCTAATCCGAACGCAAAAAAATATAAAATTAAAAAATATGATCGCGGACCGAATTTTTTGGATTTAATATGACAATATGGGCAAAATAATATATGACCGCGGATTTTTGTTTTGTTTATGCAGAAATACATACAATACCTATATTTGTTTATTATGCAGGTTTTATTCCTTGTAACTAAAACGTATGTACATATGTACTGTGTTTATGAGCTTTGTATGTATTTTGAACATATGTTCGATAATCCGAACTACCCCCTGTACCAATTAGTTCGGATTATCGACACTCTACTGTACTTCTTTTGGGAATAAAGCCACAATTTAAGTTTAAAATGAAATTTATTTGATGGTTCGACTTCCACTTCGGAAATCATTATCAAAATACAAAACATCAATCAATTAAACAAATTTTGTTTTTGTTGCTTGGTAAAAGAAATCTGTTAATAATTTGATTTTATCCGACTCATTCATATTATTGGACATTAAGACATATACCCACATTTTAATGTAAATGACTTTAATATGATATTGCCAATATTTATAAGTTGTGTTCCTGGGATGACTTTATTGAAAGACAGTTCAATTAGTTCAAAAGAAAGTTCGATTACCTGAAATTAACTTTGACTTTAACTTAAGAATATCCATCAGAAAAATCATATCATGTGATTTGTCATTACAAAAACAATAAGTAACAAGATTACAATAAAATTCCCACAATGAAAACAAAAGTTGTTTAATTTATTGTTTTGTATTTTGATAATGATTTCCGAAGTGGAAATTGAAACGTTAAATGAATTTTCTTTTAAACTTAAATTGTGGCTTTATTCCCAAACAAAATAGTAAATTTATAATACAAATCGTAAACGGTTCATGACATCATTTCTTTTCATTACACCATTTCCATCATCTCTCTCAGCTCCATTGACATCTCCCACATTGACAATTTCTGGCATGTTATCTTCCTCTTCAGGCAACTGCTCATCTAAGCATAGGTTATGCAGAATTGCACAAGCTCTTATTAAATGAGAAATGTCCTCCATGTTTTTAATTTTCACATGATACAATTGTCGAAATTTCTGCTTCATGACGCCAAAACAATGCTCAATTACATATCTATTTTTTGACACAATGTAATTATAGTTCCTTTGCCGCCTAGTAAGGTGTCCATTGTCCCTAAAGGGGGTTAGGAGATGCCTCAAACACGGATATCCACTGTCTCCAATAATATATTTATCTCCACATTTCTCTTCCAGAGAATGAAATAATTGAGAATTTCTTAAGACCCTACTGTCATGGACCGATCCAGGATATCCTAGAAAAATATCCCTTATTTTTCTTCTATGGTCACATACTACCTGGACCTGAAAAAAATACCTTTAATTAGTTATATCAGCAAATACTGGATGTACTGTACTAAAAAAATTTAATACTACTACAGTAGAACGTCAATAATCCGGATTAATTGGGACCGGACCCCATCCGGGTTATCAAATTATCCGGATTATCGAAATTACCTTAAAAAGGGCTAGAATAGACATTTAAGTACCTAAAACAAACATTTTAAAACTTTATATATTCTCTTATACAGTAAAGTGTCTAGAGGTGAAATTAATCAAAACATTTTTTTATGTTCAACACTGTATTATAATTTGTTTATAGCAACATGTGTAAAGTACAAACATCAGACACTATTTGAGCTTTTAAAAAAATGTTTAAAAGGTATTTGAACTGCTGAATGACTCATGTTGTGACTGGCTGAATGACATCAAGTCCATGCCATTAAAAAAAAGAATAAGATATTTTTGCTAGATACAAATCCGGATTATTGACAGTCCGGATTTTTGACGTCCGTATTATCAACGTTCTACTGTAAATAAATTGGGTCAAAGCAATAACAGATAAATAGTAGTTAAAAAAAATACTACAGTGGGAACTCTTTATTATACAAGGTGTAACAAAAAGGTAAAAGCAACAGGGGCCTAACCCCAAAACCGAAGTTTTGAGATAAATGCAATCTTTGCATTCAGATTTCCATTATGCTTATGGGATGGCGCTACAAATTATGTAGCGCAATTTAGCCAAATATAGAGGTAGGTTGTGTAGTTCCTTGTTAACAGGTTGATTGCCAACTACTCCAATCAGAGTGTCCTGGGCTCTTTTGATGATGCCGGCTACTCCGATCGCAGTATAGAAGACATAATTGAAGTAAGGTTCATGAAGTAGTCAAGCGTTACCGAAATAGGCCATTTTGCCCGTCAGTAATAAACCTGTTAACTCGAAGATTTAATGTTGCTGCTTTTATTGATATATTAATCTAAAAATTGTTCAATTTGTGGCTTAAGCCACTGTTGCTCTGAGCACCTCAATTTACCTTGATACAAATGTGCATAAAATTATCATAAAAAAAGTTAATGCTTTGAAGTTATAAAATGAAACTCAATTTTCTGTAACTAAAAAACTATTAATTATATAGTTGATATACAAAATGGACATGTGACTTTCTTTTGGCAGGAACATCTTAAAAAAATAACAGTGAAATTTATGCACCCCATAAACATTGTGTTTAATGGTACCACAATAATAATTTAATTGAAACATACACGAACATTTGGGGGGGGGGCTTAAGGGAACAAATCCCCATAAATTTTTTATGGGGTGGATAAATTTCACTGTTATTTTTTTAAGATGTTCTTGTCATTTGTCCATTTTCAATATAAAATCTGAACACTTTTTGATACATTGGAAAAAATTTGCATTTGAACTGTGGGTGTATAGAAGAATCCTGAAGATATCATGGACTGAGCATGTAACAAACAACGAAGTCATGAGAAGAGTCAACAAAACACTGGAAATATTGGACATCGTGTCAAGACACGGAAGCTGCAGTACCTGGGACATGTTATGCGTAATTAGAGATACAACATACTTCAGTTAATTATACAGGGGAAAATCCAGGGCCAGAGAAGTGTAGGAAGGAGAGGGATCTCATGGTTGTGTAACTTGAGGGAATGGCACAGATGCACATCAACCGAACTATTCAGAGCTGCGAGCTGCAGCATCTAAGATCAGAATAGCCATGATGATTACCAACCTCCCACGTGAAGAAGAAGAAAACATTGATTTTTCTTTTATATCTCCAAAGGGCCTTGTTACATGCACATTTGTACTACAATGAAGAAGAAGATAGAATTTAATCAAGTATATTCAAATGGGAAATAAGCCACAATTTTACCTAAAAATGATTTTATTAACGTTTCGACGCCCAAGTCGGGTGTCGTTGTCAAAATACAAAATAATACTAAATAAATAAAAATGTTGTTGCTTAGTAAAAAATTCTTCTAATAATTTATTTAATCTCACTCATTTATATCGGCAATTCAGACACGTATTATACATTTTAAAGTAGACGACTTTAAAATGATATTGCCAATATTGATGAGTTGCGTTCCTGGGACGACTTTTACTAAAAGATAGTTCATTCGATTACATGAAATCAATCCCAACTCAAGAATATTCGCCACAAAAAATCATAGCATGTGATCTGTCTTTAAAAAGACAACCAAATGCAACGGTGGCACTGAAATTCTCGCGTTAGAGATTCCATAGTAAATCACGAGGGAAAACCAGGAAAAACCTCGTGATACTATCCCGACATCGTAAGTATTTGGGTTTACATTTAGTTTACTCTCAAAACTAATACCAAATTCTGACTTGATATTTTAAATTTTAAATAATACTAAAATACTAAATATGTACTAACTCGATATGTTACTGATTTAGTAATTGTGGTATTTTCTTTCTATTGACTCCCTCCTTTAATATGGGTAACCACATCCTACTGCATTCTACCGAGGAATTTCTATATTATACTGAATTCTACAGTAACATATCGAGTTAGTACATATTTAGTATTATTTAAAATTTAAAATATCATGTCGGAATTTGGTATTAGTTTTGAGAGTAAACTAAATGTAAACCCAAATACTTACGATGTCGGGATAGTATCACGAGGTTTTTCCTGGTTTTCCCTCGTGATTTACTATGGAATCTCTAACGCGAGAATTTCAGTGCCACCGTTGCATTTGGTTGTCTTTTTAAAGACAGATCACATGCTATGATTTTTTGTGGCGAATATTCTTGAGTTGGGATTGATTTCATGTAATCGAATGAACTATCTTTTAGTAAAAGTCGTCCCAGGAACGCAACTCATCAATATTGGCAATATCATTTTAAAGTTGTCTACTTTAAAATGTATAATACGTGTCTGAATTGCCGATATAAATGAGTCAGATTAAATAAATTATTAGAAGAATTTTTTACTAAGCAACACCCGACTTGGGCGTCGAAACGTTAATAAAATCATTTTTAGGTAAAATTGTGGCTTATTTCCCATTTGAATATACTTGATTATAAAAATGCCACAAGAAAATAGCTTCAGAACAACATTAAGATAGAATTTATTCGCCTAGAAATTTATACAAACACATTACATAGATTTATCTGACTAGTCAAAGAAGTATTTATTATATGTTATACAAATGTAAACACATTAAAAATTTAGTACATTAAAATTTACATTAAAAAAAATACATTACAAGAAACACATTAAAAATTTAAAAATTCCTCAATACTGTAAAAGGCATGGCTAACTAGAAACGTTTTTAGATTCCATTCAAACGATTTAATAGTGTCAAGATGCATCTTATGTGTCACCAACATATCACTGAACTTATTAAAACATTTAATTATATAATTTAATAAGGTAACTTAGGTTCAATCAAACTATTTTTGGTCCCAAAATATATATGGTCTACCATTTTTGTAAATATTTACCTATGATTTAATTTATGACCTGCCTTTTTGTTACACCCTGTACCTTTAATATACATAATTTGTAGGTAAGATTGTACTATAAAAAAATCGTAAAAAGTAGTGCAAGCACAAGACTTACCTGAATAGAAAAAAAATGCTTCCTATTTAAATATGAATCTGGATCTTCCGCTGGCTTATCAATTTTGATATGTGTGCCATCAATAACACCTATCACTCCTGGCAGATCATGTTCAGAGAAATGTTGTTCAATCTCTACTTTCTCCTCGTTTCGTGGCCACTTAATAACTTCTGGTGCTAAGTTGCTCAGAAAATAAGACACCCTTCTTACCACCTTAAAAACTGTGCTCTTCGTCAAATTAAACCTATCACCAACATTCCTGAATGATTCTGCTTCATTTCCAATATACCATAGAAACACCATTAAAAACTTTAATGGTGTTACCTTTTCTGAATCCCCAACTTGTTCATTATAATATTGGGATGCAGCAAATCTTTCAGCCAATTGGTTCGTTAATCCACGGCTCATTCTGAAATGCTGGAAGTACAGATCGTCGTCAAACTGGGGTACAATTGTCTCGAAGTACCCCACGTTTTTAGGGACTTCGATGACTTCCAGAAAGTTCTCCAAATCCTCGTCGCTAGAGCTGAAGTGGTCAGACACGTCAGACATATTCGGTCAGATATCCTACAATTACGTTTATTCTGTTAAAAATCAAACCAAATAACAGATAATTTACAACTTACCCACAAAATAAAACGATGTAATTTAACAAATCAGTTAAATAATAAAATTAAAACAAATAACTTTTGTAAACTCAGTTTACATTTACAACATACAACACAAACGTACAAAACGTAAACAGTTTTTGGCGCCAACGCCCAACGCTAACGCTACTCGCTGCATGTGTCTGTTTGAGGTCATGGAAAATTTGCTGTTAAGAGCACAGCACAGAATACATAAAAATGTGTAACTATTTTGAAATTCCTACTGCGCATATTCGAACTCCCAGTTCTCTTCAGATACCAAGGATCGATTGGACATGTTCCGAACTCGTAGTCCGGTTACCGCGAACGACAAAATCTGACAAAATTCCGGACTAGGAGTTCAGAACTCGATTACCGCGAACGCTTTTTTTAAAGTGCGCATGCGAAGTAATCCTGGACAAGTACGGAACAGGTACCGCGAACGATACTAATAAGGTATGGAAAGATTTTACGGAAGTCGGAAAGTTGTCTATTGTACATCATTTTTGAAAGGTGTTTATTTTTCTAACACGTGTTGAAACAGAAGGAACTTTCATTGTTCATCGTTAAATAGATAAAGATAAGGAATTGATATTTTTCAATGTTGATTCTTTGAGAAATATAAATAATCCGACTGTTGTTATCTGCATTTCGGTCTTTTGTATTGGTAAAAATCTAAGTAGGAATAAAAGTCGGCTAATTCTTATTTTCTAAACATATAAATTAGTCAAACAGGACAATCAGTGCTCATTCCGTCAATTTTTACTAAGAACATGGTCTATCAAAAAAGTTTTCATAGTAACATAAAGTTACTTAAAGTATCCCCTAAAATGGGACGCCCTCAAACAATTTTGAGTGATCGAGTCAAAGAATTTGCAACAGATGACCTATATCTATGTGACACCAGACACAATTGCTACACAGTGCAGTTTTTCGTCATTTGCTAAAGCAGCATTACCAAGCATTTGGACTCCAACGAACAGCATAGACGCAGAACGATTCTTCAGCACATATAATATTGTAGTGACAGTGACAGATCGAAGAACAGCTCTTAAAGAGTCGAATGTCGAAATTACAACGATGTTAGCTTTTAATTAATGTTTTCTGTTGTTTTACTCGTAGTTAAAAATAAATGCGAAATTTTGTAATTATAAAAAAAGTAAATGCGAAATTCATGTTTTTTATTTGCGAAATTCCGTACCCCTAATTATAATTAGTTATAAAATAGCTTAAATGGGGAAACGCTGTAAGCTTAGACCAAACACCAGTAGGGGGCATCCAATTAATTGAAAAAAAAAATTAAATGTATAAAAATATTCACTTCATTTACTGAAAAGGCATTGTCCCGCAAGAATGGTTGAAATCACAATTAATAGCCCTACAAAAAGACAAGCGCTTAAAAGTGATAAGACCATTGAACAATAAGCATGTAAGCTACCTTTTAAACACATTCTCAAAAATAATCCGTAACACAAGGATTGTAGGAAATTCTTTTATAGACTTCAGGCAACAAATTCTCCTGATCATGTTTATAAAACGTACGGAATGTACTAAATAAAAAAATATATTTATCATTTAAAAATATATACCTTTATACTATAACATAATTCTAACGTTGAATATATAATGCTTTCCTGTGGAGTATACAAAGGATGGTCCTGTTTTTCCCGCACGCTGCCTTGTTTAGTCTTCTTTGTCGTTTAATTCGTTAAATTCTATCCTCTTATGTCACGGCTTCAGGAAGCAGTGGATATATGCAGTGAACGGGAGGCCTATGTCGAACAGTGAACGAAGGGGGCCTTTTCGCGTTTATCATGTAGAGAAGTCACCTGTCAAAAACTGGACGTATGTAATCGTATTCAATTTGTTAAATACTGTCACATAATATGTCATACACCTCTGTGCGTTAATCCATTTTATTTCTACAATTTTAAGGTGCTATTACATGCCGCCATTTTGATTTGTCTACAGTCGCATTCTGCCCGTTAAATCCCATCGTTTGAGGCGCTGTACGTCACGATTGGATCAATTGTAGCGAAGCTGCATGACTAAGGCCCTTTTAACATGTTGCTGTATTTGATTTTTCTGTGCCATTTTATATTATTTGTCAAATACTATTATTTGAGGTGCTGTACATCACGATTGGACCAATAGGACCGTAGATACAAGACTAAGGCCCTTTTGACATGCTGCTGTATTTGATTTTTCTATGTCATTGTATTCTATTTGACAAATCCAGTTATTTGATTATTCTGTGTCATTGTATTCTGTTCGTTAAACCCTATCATTTGAGGTGCTGTATGTCACGATTGGACCAATAGGACCGAAGATACATAACAAATGCCCTTTTGACTTGTTGTTGTATTTGATTTGTTTGTGTCAAATTTGATTCTATTGGTCAAGTTCTATTATTTAAGATGCCGTACGTCACGATTGGACTAATAGGACCGAAGATACGCTACTAAGGCCCTTTTGACATGCTGTTGTATTTGATTTTTCTATGTCGTTGTATTCTGTTTGTCAAATCCTATCATTTGAGGTGCTATACATCACGATTGGACTAACAGGACCGAAGATACATAACTAAGGCCCTTTTGACATGCTGCTGTGTTTGATTTTTCTGTGTCATTGTCTTCTATGATGCCTAAGGCATGTCTATGATATGCCTTATTTTTAAATAAAACAAGTAATTGGACTTCGTAAGTCCTAGGTTTTCACCCAAAGTAATCGAAAGTAGAACTGGAAGACAATATTTGAATTTTACGTGTAACTTTGCGTGGATTGATATACGAATTTACTAATTTTGAGTCATTTTTACTAAACTTTGACATTTGTCACCTCATTTGTAATTCTACCCGGTATAATGGCGGAGGAGTTATATTGGCGGTCGTACGGACCGACAGAAAGATTGCCTAGGTCAAATATCTCACCTTTAGTACCATCCTTGGATTATAAGCTTTCATTTGACACCTCATTTATCATTCTAGCTGGTATAATGATGGAGGAGTTAAATTCGCGGACGTACGGACCGACGGACAGACCGCCTAGGTCAAATATCTCACCTTTAGTACCATCCTTGGATTATCAGCTTTCATTTGACACCTCATTTGTCATTCTACCTGGTATAATGACGGAGAAGTTATATTCGCGGTCGTACGGACCGACGGAAAGACAGCCTAGGTCAAATATCTCACCTTTAGTACCATCCTTGGATTATAAGCTTTCATTTGACACCTCATTTGTCATTCTACCTGGTATAATGATGGAGGAGTTATATTCGCGGTCGGACAGACCGACGGACATACCGCCAAGGTCAAATATCTCACCTTTAGTACCATCCTTGGATTTTTGGCTTTCATTGGACACCTCATTTGTCATTCTACCTGGTATAATGTCAGAGAAGTTATATTCGCGGTCGTACGGACCGACGGAAAGACAGCCTAGGTCAAATATCTCACCTTTAGTACCATCCTTGGATCATAAGCTTTCATTTGACACCTCACTTATCATTCAAGCTGGTATAATGATGGAGGAGTTATATTCGCGGTCGTACGGACCGACGGAAAGACAGCCTAGGTCAAATATCTCACCTTTAGTACCATCCTTGGATTATAAGCTTTCATTTGACACCTCATTTGTCATTCTACCTGGTATAATGACGGTGAAGTTATATTCGGGGTCGTACGGACCGACGGAAAGACAACCTAGGTCAAATAGCTCACCTTTAGTACCATCCTTGGATCATAAGCTTTCATTTGACGCCTCATTTATCATTCAAGCTGGTATAATGATGGAGGAGTTATATTCGCGGTCGTACGGACCGACGGAAAGACAGCCTAGGTCAAATATCTCACCTTTAGTACCATCCTAGGATTATAAGCTTTCATTTGACACCTCATTTGTCATTCTACCTGGTATAATGACAGAGAAGTTATATTCGCGGTCGTACGGACCGACAGCCTAGGTCAAATAGCTCACCTTTAGTACCATCCTTGGATCATAAGCTTTCATTTGACACCTCATTTATCATTCAAGCTGGTATAATGATGGAGGAGTTATATTCGCGGTCGTACGGACCGACGGAAAGACAGCCTAGGTCAAATATCTCACCTTTAGTACCTTCCTTGGATTATCAGCTTTCATTGGACACCTCATTTGTCATTCTACCTGGTATAATGACAGAGAAGTTATATTCGCGGTCGTACGGATCGACGGAAAGACAGCCTAGGTCAAATAGCTCACTTTTAGTACCATCCTTGGATCACAAGCTTTCATTTGACACCTCATTTATCATTCAAGCTGATATAATGATGGAGGAGTTATATTCGCGGTCGTACGGACCGACGGAAAGACAGCCTAGGTCAAATATCTCACCTTTAGTACCATCCTTGGATCATAAGCTTTCATTTGACACCTCATTTATCATTCAAGCTGGTATAATGATGGAAGGGTTATATTCGCGGTCGTACGACCGACGGAAAGACAGCCTAGGTCAAATATCTCACCTTTAGTACCATCCTTGGATTATCAGCTTTCATTGGACACCTCATTTGTCATTCTACCTGGTATAATGAGAGAGATGTTATATTCGCGGTCGTACGGACCGACGGAAAGACAGCCTAGGTCAAATATCTCACCTTTAGTACCATCCTTGGATCATAAGCTTTCATTTGACACCTCATTTATCATTCAAGCTGGTATAATGATGGAGGAGTTATATTCGCGGTCGTACGACCGACGGAAAGACAGCCTAGGTCAAATATCTCACCTTTAGTACCATCCTTGGATTATAAGCTTTCATTTGACACCTCATTTGTCATTCTACCTGGTAAAATGACGGAGAAGTTATATTCGCGGTCGTACGGACCGACGGAAAGACAGCCTAGGTCAAATATCTCACCTTTAGTACCATCCTTGGATTATAATCTTTCATTTGACACCTCATTTATCATTCAAGCTGGTATAATGATGGAGGAGTTATATTCGCGGTCGTACGGACCGACGGAAAGACAGCCTAGGTCAATTATCTCACCTTTAGTACCATCCTTGGATTTTTGGCTTTCATTGGACACCTCATTTGCCATTCTACCTGGTATAATGACAGAGAAGTTATATTCGCGGTCGTACGGACCGACGGAAAGACAGCCTAGGTCAAATATCTCACCTTTAGTACCATCCTTGGATTATAAGCTTTCATTTGACACCTCATTTGTCATTCTACCTGGTATAATGATATAGGAGTTATATTCGCGGTCGGACAGACCGACGGACAGACCGCCAAGGTCAAATATCTCAGCTTTAGTACCATCCTTGGATTATCAGCTTTCCGTTGACACCTCATTTGTCATTCTAGCTGGTATATTGACGGAGGAGTTGTGATTACAGAGAGACGGACGGACAGACGGACGTGGATAATACAAAGTTTTCACATTTTTTCAAAATTGGGTGAAAACAACATGATGCCAGAATGATTTGTTGATGAAAATAATATATACATTCTCAAATTGCCTATTTTTCGGTGTGGATAATATTGTATTCAACAGTGATGCCAAATTTCTGATGCCAAAATGATTGATAATGAAAGTGGGATATACGTTTCAATGTATATAGCGGCAGCGACAAAACGGTAAAACACTGAACTAAATGTATATAATATTTTCACTGTACCATCATTTTGGACTCAAACATTTTATGGAATAAACTTATATAACTTAGTAAGGGGTAAACAAAGAAAGCTGATATATTAAAGTAACATCAAGAAATCAAATCTCTAACTACCGAGTTGATTAGACTTCTGGTAACAAGTGCAGGAAAAAAGTTATTAAGGTAGTGTAAAGTGGCATCGATATACAGATGCCACTTTGCAAGACGATGCCAAATCGATGGTAAATGCATAATGTATCGATGCCAAATTGATAGTAGGATGTATATATATATATATATATATATATATATATATATATATATATATATAAATCCCAGCATCATTGTTGCATCCTTTTACCATAGGTATGTTTGTGCGTCCACTCGAAAAATTGATCTATATCTACATTTTAGAACATTGTTGGCTATCCCGCAACCATGGCCACTTCGGCATCAACTCAGTTATTTATATACTCTAAGAATAAAGGAGATGGTTTTTACTTTTACTGCGATAGCAATTTTGCATCCACATATTTTGCTATCGTTGGAACGTCCCAATATACCATATTACAGCAAGCCGGCATTTCTGTGTCCGTAGCGGGTATCTTTGTTCATAGGAAAGCTTTTTCTGCGTCCGCAACGTTGCCACTATCAAATACCTCGGTTCAGTTTATCATTTCATTTTGTTGTGATCCTAAATACTGTTTGTACTCTGTTAGAATATGTTCAGGTAGAAAAGGTCATCTTATTTTCTCAAGGTTGTTTGCTAGATAATGAGTGGCAAGGTACAATACAATACATAATACAATGAGTAGTAGTCACAATACATAATGACAAACCGAAAAGAAATTGAAAATAAGGAAAAACTGATAGCGTAATTAATTAAAATTAATAGCTCATTAGGGGAGTCAATAGAGAACGAAAGCATGCATTGTTTCGGAAAAATTCAAACAAGCTTATATTTTTCTAAAACTTTTTTTTGTTTGTCTATATACATGTTAAGGTAAAAAGTTCCACTCAAAGATTTAGCCGCTAATTGTTTATTCATTCTTTAAATATTAACAATTTTTGTGCATAAATAATTTAGAAACGAGTAAGTGGACTTCGTAAGTCCTAGCTTTTCACCCAAAGTAGTCGAAAATAGAACTGTAAGTCGATATTTGGACTCTTCGTGTAACTTTTGCGTCGATTAATATACGATTTTAATAATTTTGAGTCATCTTTATTTACATTCATATCATATTTTAAGTGACTTTAAAGCAGTACTTACGATTGCTTAACTCTAAAACCGAAGTCCGTTGTCAAATTTCTCATCTTTACGACGTTCCTTGGCTTATAAGCTTTCATTCGACACCTCATTTGTCATTCTACCTGTATTAATAATGGAGGAGTTGTACTCGCGGAGGCACGGACAGACAGTCAGGAAACCGAAAGTATATATTTGTTCTCGTTTTGCGAAAGCGCGTCGAATAATATATCACTTGTACTATTCCGGTGACTTTAAAACAGTACTTCCGGTCGCATTTTTAAACCGGAAGTTCTAGGTCAAATTTTTCACCTTTAGTACCATCCTTGGATTATAAGCTTTCATTGGACACCTCATTTGTCATTCTACCTGGTATAATGAAGAGAAGTCTTATTCGCGGTCCGACGAATAGACGGACAGACTATGTAGGTTAAATTTCTCACCTTTAGTACCATCCTTCGCTTATAAGATATCATTTGACACCTCATTTGTCATTCTACCTGGTATATACTGACGGAGGAGTTGTGCTTACAGAAAGACAGACAGACCGACGGACAGACGGACGTGGATAATTCTGTTTTCACATTTTTTCTAAATGGGTGAAAACAATATCGTTGAATTCAGCATTTTACTTTGATAAATATGTTTCTATTTTGTTTTTGATAATGCTGAATCCGAATATGGCATTACAATTTGAAAATTCAAAAATTTTGATCTCTTATACAGTATGTCTGCGTAACTAGGAACCATATGGGAAACTTTTTTATTATGAATTATACGAAAAAAAGTTATTCTTCATAAAATGCTTTGCATAGTCTAAAATCTAAAACTCAACCATCAGATATAAAATTTTATCAATTTTATACGACGCATGTCAAAAATATGAATTTAGGTAAAGAGTAAAGTACCTTTATATTTCAGAATATCAAAAATTGTTACTATGAAAAGTTGTTTGTAATTAAAAACTATGTTTTAATATGCAATTATGTACATCCTTCTAATTGAAAAAAAAATTGCAAACTTTTCTTAAATTACGGAGTCCCAACATCATTTTATTTCAATTGTGATAGATAACTATTTTATTATCAATTTTACGAAAAAAAGTTATTCTTCATAAAATACTCTATCTAGTCTAAAATCTAAGATGCAACCATCAGACTTTTTCAATTTTATACGAGGTATGTAAAAAAATTTTCGTCGAATGTTATGTTTGGTCGTAACTATTATATGGGGTAGAAGCTTGGACTCTAAAAGCACAATCCGTAAAAAAATTGGAGGCATTCGAAATGTGGCTATATGGCGTATTCTGAAAATTCCTTGGACTGCAAAAGTCTCAAACGAAGAAGTGTTAAGAAGAATTGGACATTTGAAAACTCCACCATAACACTGAATACTAAGTCCTTTGAAATAGTGAGCAAATTTAAATACCTGGGAACGTGGCTTTTTGAAAATTGGGCATCGGACAGGGAAGTAAAATGTCGCATTGAGCAATCTCGACAAGCTTTCGTAAAATTCAGGAAGGTACTGACCTGTACTGAGTGACCTGTGATCGGTGCTGCTATATGGCATAGAGGAATGGACACTCAAAACGAGGGATATAAACAGATTAAAAGCCTGTGAAATGTGGCTTTATCGCCGTATCCTAAAGATACCATGCACGGCGAAAGTCACAAATGTAGATGTCCTTAAAAGAATCAACCAAGAGCGCCAACTTTTCGAAAACATCAAGAAAAGGAAAACGGCGTATTTGGGTCACATCATGCGAAACGAAAAATACCATTTCCTTCAACTTATAATCCAGGGTAAAATTGAAGGCAAGAGAGGAATAGGACGCAAGAAAATGTCCTTGCTCCGAAACATAAGGCAATGGATAGGGATTAACGACATACAATCTCTGATACGCATTGCAAGAAACAAAAAGTTAATGGAAAATGTAATCGCCAACATCCATTAGTGGATTTGCATCTGAAGAAGAAGAAGACAAAAGCTGCAAGTGGATTCGGCGGCGAACTCCTTTTATATTTTATCGTTTCATTATTTCACCTTCAGCCAAAGTGAAGACGAAGGTTTCGCCGAAGGTTTATATTGGCCGAACCCGATTAATCGGTCAATCAATAAAGGTTTCTTCTATCCAAGGAATTATATGAAATAAAGGAAATAATTTGCTGCAGGTCCTGAACGTCCATCTTATAATGTGCCTAGCATCTAGCAATTTTTTTCCACTCTCTTTTTTTAGGATTTTCGTGGCGTATATGGTGTGAGACATAATATTGTTCTTGAGAACTAATCCAGTGTTATTAGACTTCTCTAAATTTTCTGGACACAATAATACCTATATTACTTATAACTTTTATTACGGGTGAAACAGATCGATTTAAAGTAAAATATTTTCATACTGGTTTTCCCAACATGTCTTCATCATAGTCTACATCCGATATATCAGGGATACCGTCTGGACTATAAGGCTGACTTTGAGCATATTATTTCATTATTCGTTACAGAACTGTCATTCATTGAAAAGGAAAGTAAAATAAAAAATGTACCTATCAGTAAACATTAAACGCATCGTTTTCTTAGTTACAAAACTGTCATTAATTGAAAAGGAAAGTAAAATAAAAAATGTACCTATCAGTAAACATTAAACGCATCGATTTCTTATAAAAACGCAAACATTTTAAAGAATGCATTATTTTTCCTTATAAAAACAATTTTAATTTGTACTTATTGAACTTATTTTCGCAAAGACCTACCTGAGCTCTGTGATGACAATATTTCATTTTCGTTGTCCATTTCTTCCATTGATCCAATATCGACATTTAAAATACTTGTATAACGGTATTTCAGACGGTTAGCAATGTTGCCGAATTGAGAAGACGCAGAATAATCGAGAGAATAAAAATAATATACACCAATGAATTATACTCGATTGGTTCATGCGCCTTCTGAAGGAGATATCTTGAACTAATATATACACAAACATTTCATGGTAATATTATTGTTGCGTCACTTAAAATCCTCAATAAGTTTTTTGCTGTGCATCACAACTCTATGAAAACTCTCCACATTACTTGTTTGGATTACTAGTGCCCCCTTATATCACCTAAGAGAAATTAGTAACGACCATTACCGAAATATAAGCGATTGTAATACTGCGTCCGTATATTGACGCAACAATGCGGTGGATGCAGCATTACATGCAAAAACATAAATGTATGGACGCATCAATGTCTGGAAGATGTATATATATATATATATATATATATATATATATATATATATATATATATATATATATATATATATTAAAAAACATGAGATGTAGATCCTTGAAACACACTCAGTGATCAAAAGATCCAAGGTTAATGGTTTGACGACCACTCGTACGAAATCAAACAGATGAAATAGAGAATGTGGAAAAATCCCCTTACGAACAATTCACACATCCACCACTTCGGGCTGGGAAAAATTTTTTGAATAGAATCAAAGATCCAAACACCAGTTCGTAGAAATGTGTTTCGCCCTCTTCAACCTCTCTGGGCTTATCAATAAAGATGAGAGGTGTCCAATTTTTGATTGGAATGTGTCTAAAGATATTCAACCTCTCATCTTTATTGATAAGCCCAGAGAGGTTGAAGAGGGCGAAACACATTTCTACGAACTGGTGTTTGGATCTTTGATTCTATTCAAAAAATTTTTCCCAACCCGAAGTGGTGGATGTGTGAATTGTTCGTAAGGGGATTTTTCCACATTCTCTATTTCATCTGTTTTATATATATATATATATATATATATATATATATATATATATATATATATATATATATATATACATATTGATACATGTATCCATGTGACTTCCAAAGTAGATTCTCGTAATACGTTGTTACTTCATATATACCGTTATGACTTCCGATTTCGGAAGTCACAACGTTTTGCCTATATTTTTACGAATTTGGCTACTAGATGGTATCAGAAGGCTTATATTAAAAATTTCGCTGGAAGTAATATCGTATCTAACATACTCATAAGATCAGATTTTAGTTCGACGGTATATCACCTGCGCTAGTGTCGCTCCCGTGCTACTATACAGGTTATGTACACAACGCGTAGCGTCTTCCGTATACCACACCGCTCGGTGTGACTTCCGTTTTTTGGCAACCCTGTGTAACGGTTTCTAGACATTTATCTGTTGTAGATTCGCGGTCCTAATCGTACTTAGTGTTTTGCGTGCCTTTTGTTTTTAAACACGAATAATAGCAGATCTGCTTTACTTTTAAAGTTAGCCTTAAATGAAGGTACAATAAGTGATTATATATCTCTATAATTATATATTTTCTGTACTTATTTTAATCTATAATATTTACTTACCTATTTACTTATATAAATTCATTTTTCTCGTGTTTTTGTTTACTTCCTTTTTTACAATGAACTTCTAATTTAATCTACACTCACCGGCACGAAAAACGGGCACCCCAAAAAAATGGGTAATTTTTGATGGTTCGTATCTTCCAAACCTGTTGTCCGATTTAAGTAATTTTTTTAATGTTATAGCCTTATTCTTTAACAATATAGCTATGATAATATTGTTGATAGACAGGTAAATTTTCATTGTATACCGGGTGTACCAATCAAACTGGGTTTTTTTCTCAATTTTCACAACACCCTGTGGAATATTCTAGCCTTTATAAAATATTTAAATTAAAGCCTAACTATAGCTCCAGGTTTGATTAACATTCTGTTTTTTTATTCATTCGCTTACGTTGGATAATAAAAAAGTTAAGGACTTTAACAACTAGCCATGTTCTTTATCGATATAGGTGTTTCTAAATATAAGTGCGACAAACTTTAAGGGGTAATTTCTGCATGAAAAAATTATGATCGTTTGGCAAAAGAATTTTATATTTGCAAGCATTTGCGGACATAGCTTTATCAAGTAAACGATCATTATTTTTTCATGCAGAATTACCCCTTAAAGTTTGTCGCACTTATCTAGAAACACCATGTATTTATAAAGAACAGATAAAGAACATGTTTAGTTGTTAAAGTCCCTAACTTTTTTATTATCCAACATAAGCGAATGAATAACAAACAGAACGTTAAGAAAACCTGGGGCTATAGTTGGGTTTTAATTTCAATATTGTATAAAGGCTAGAATATTCCACAGGGTGTTGTGAAAATTGAAAAAAAAAAAAAACCAGTTTGATTGGTACGCCCAGTATATAATGATAATTTACCTGTCTAGAAACAATATTATTACAGCGATATAGTTAAAGAATAAGGCTATAACATATTAAAGAAATACTTAAATCGGAGAATAGGTTTAGGAGATACGAGCCATCAAAAATGACCCATTTTTTGGGGTGCCCGTTTTTCGTGCCGGTGAATGTATCTATTAAAAATTCTGAATTATTTTTAAAAATCTTATTAAAAGCTTACATACAAGAAATGTAGGTAAATGTTCTCATTTAACGAAATTTCCGAAAATTGCGTATTTTTTGACCCAAGTAGGCTGAAAAATCGATTTTATAGTTATTGTTATTTCGAAAGTAATAAAACGTGTAAAAATATACAAAAAAATTGAATGTACAATTACAATTGAATGGAATTAAATACACGAAAAAAGAGCGATAAAAAGTTTAAAGTAATAAATTCTAGTAATAATATGAAATACAGTAAACTCTCTCTTAAGGGGGTAGGCGCAAAATCTCAGTCCAATGCTATTTAAATGCATTCATTTTTTACGAATTCTGAGAAAACTAATAAATACTTTTTAAAACTTACACCCAGAATGAAAGATTATTATTGCGGAGGACCGAAAGTCCCTTAGAATAAACAAAAAGTTTCTTGATAATGAAATATTCGAAATTAAAAATCATACTAACTTTTCTCTTGTTTTTTTATCCCGTTATCTTATTAAAATAAACATTATATAAGTTTTCAGGGACTTTCGGCCCTCGGTAATAATGTAATATTCCATTCTGCGTTTAAAGTTTTCAAAAATACTTATTAGTTTTCTCAGAATTCAAAAAAAATTAGTGCATTTAATTAGCATTTTACCTTAGACACTCCCTTAAAATGATGTGTAAATGAAAAAAAAATACATAGGTATTTTTTCCAAATATTTTAGAATACAAAACTACATATATTTTATTATTTAAAATTAATACAGAGATGTCAACGAGTGATATTTCATGCTGTTTAATTTATCAGCAGTAGGTAATAAAAATATGTTTCTTAAGTTTGATGTTTCTACTACATTCTCAACTGTTTAGCAAAATGTGGGATCCGTAATTAAAATATAATATGTGTGTCGATCATTGAAAGAAACGTGACACCGTAACATTGATATGTTGTGACTAAAAATTCTGCTTGAACGGAAATGTCTGCTTGAACATATCCAATAAAAATTTTATTTTCTTTTAAAAATGTTTGGGATTCAAGGGCGACTTGACTGTATGATAAAACAATAATTAAACAATAATTATACAAACAAAACTTGTAATTATCAAGATTTCTGCTGTAAACTCGTGGAGAAATACATCAAATTAATAGAGCTCGGGAAATATGCACTTAAAAAAACCTTAAATTATACAAAAAAACAGTTGAATAATTGAAATATGCACTAAAATATTATGCTTTTATACATTTATAAAAAACGCAATGATTATTGGTGTATTGAAAGTAGGTATTTTATTTTACCTAGTCCAGGTTGTATCTTAGTCGATAGGAAAAATATTCTGATTCGTTTTTTACGATCTTACCGAAACACATTCGAACCCGCTTATCTTATTGGAATAGCCTTCGTGCCAATCAAAAGTATTCCTATAACCGGGATATTTTAATAACCGATCATTGGTCGCTAGTAGAAACGTTTCCGGACCGCAAATTTCTATTCCTTAAACCGGGATATTCCTTTAAGAGGTATTCTAATAAGCGGGTTTGACTGCAGTATAGTTCATTAACGGTTTTTGCTCCAAATTTTAAAGAACGGATTGACGTGAAATTTAGCATACACATAGGTAACATGTCAAAGAAAAAAGTGAAAAGAAAACTTTGCCCTGGGGGCGAGTTTCTCCTCTTCTCGGAGGTGAAAAATATACGTTCAAAATAAGTTCGGAAATGGATAAACTGACTAATTCTAAGCAACTTTTGTTATATAGAATTTTTTCACTAAGTTAATACTTTTTGAGTTATTTGCAAGTCAATATGTCAATTTATCATCAAAAAAACACTTTTATACGGTTTTTTTTGCCAATAACTCAAAAAGTAAGTATGTTATCGGGAAAAACATTAAAAATATAGCTTATAAAGTAACAAAATTGATGTACGTATGAACTTTTTAGAATCAGTAGAAGCAAATTTGTAGCTAATGTAAAACAGGAAACAGGTTCATATTCGTCAAATTTAAAAACGAATAATTTCACGTGAAATAACCAAAAAATGATAGCAACCAAAAAATGATGCACTGTTCTGAGACAACTTATTACAACTTTTTTAAAGTTTTAAAAAATATATTTTTTATGTTTTCTAAAAAAGTTTCTAGCATCAAAATTAAGCAAGATACGCTCAAAATAAAGTAGGTCCTATTTTTGTTAAAAAAATTCGAAAAAGCACCCCCTAATTGGAATCTCATATGAAATTAATACTTACCGCTTCACAAGTTACTTAACTTATGTAATATTTATATGATCTGTATATCTTATATGATCGGCTCAAAGGGCTAATTTTTGAAAAAAATTGGTTTTAAAGTAAAATTTTTTGCAGAAAAAATGCTGTTTCAAAATGACATAAAATTTATTAGTGATACCTACTAAAAATTACGAATAGTAAAAAATGTAGGTTTTGCTTTTCTGAATATTTAGGATTATGTGTTTTTCTTTGAGACAAATATTGGTTAAGATATGGCTGTTCAAAATTGGCTTACACAGTTGGTTAGTGACTAGTTCAATCCCTTTCAATTACATCCCCTTAAAATAAGCATTTTGAACCGATGAAGCTTACAGATCATATTTATAAACAATACATACACGAGTAAATCAACTTCTGAAGTGGTGACTATTAATTTCATTTCTGATGCTAATTAGGGGGTGAATTTTATAATTTTTTACAAAAAAAAGGATCTTCATTTTGAGCGTAACTTCCTAAATTTAATGCTAAAACTGTTTTAACCTTTTTTTAAACACTACAAAAAAGTTGTAATGAGTGTTCCCCAAAAAGTGCTTTAGTTTTTGACAGTTCACGTTGAAATATTCAATTTGGAATTTGGCGTGTATGAACCTATTTTTCATTAGTTACAACTCTTCTTTTACTGGGTCTAGGGATCTCATTCATAAGCACACCATTTTTTTTACTTTTTTATGGGCTATATTTTTCCTAAGAATGGTTTTTTCGATAAAATACTTTGAGTTAATTGCCAAAAAACCGTTAAAAAATGTTTTTTTTTTGTTGAAAAATGAACATATTTACTCGCAAATAACTCGAAAAGTAACTAAGTGAAAAAATGTTATAGAACAAAAGTTGCCTAGAATTAGTCAATTAATCCATTTCCGGACTTATTTTGAACGTATATTTTTTCATCCCGAGACGATGTAAAAGTCACCCCCATGGCAAAAGCACACATCGGCACAATATCAATGTGCTTCTTTGACATGTTACCTATGTGTATGCCAAATTTCATGTCAATCTAAGCGGTTTTTTAAAATTTATGGGTTTTGCAATATTTTACCGTCAGCGAACGGACTAATAGTAGAGGATCCGATATAAGTCCGATCTGCATCGATCTATTTAATGGATAACGTGTGCGTGAAGTAACAATGTATTTTAAACGGGATTTACTTTTTCTCACTGTTTTTGACACACTTTCATATAATCAAATATCCTTAACTTTCGCGTTGTCATGGTGATGACATAATGAGCAATAAATTGCAAAAAAAATTTGACAGTTTTGTGGTTTGAAAGAAATTAGAATGTTTAAATGTCAAAGTTCTAAAAATTGTAGAATAGGAATGAATTCCAGTGATAAAGAGTTACAGTTTTTTTATTTGTTTATCGTAGATAAAATATTGTATGAAACTGTGCGTGAAGTACTTTTTGCGAACTTACGCGATGTATAGCACTCGCTCCGTTGTCGCTCGTGCTCTAAACATCACGTGCATTCGTAAAAAGCATACTTCACGAACTGTTTCATAAATAACTATTTTCATATATTAAAAAAAATGTTTCGACTCGGGTAGATATTATTCCAGATTTTCAGATTTCAGCACAGTGTTAGATGGTTGGGGCATATATGGAGAGCAGGTAGCGTAACAACTATAAACTCAATTTTACAATGGAAACCCGGAGTTAGAAGGAGACGCGGAGGAACTAGAATAAATGGTTAAGGAAGTAAAGGAAAATTTATATAGGGCAGGAATTAGAGACTAGCAGAAAAAGACAGAGGATAGAAAGAAATGGAGAAGCACAGTCAATAGTATCGAGTAGCAGACTGGGACTAATCTGCTCTAAAAAGATGGATCTAGATAGCTTTTTAGCGGCTCAACCCCACCTGGTGTATTTAGCCATTTAATTTTCTTATTACACATTATTATTGGTACATTAAAAATTAAAAGGACGGTGCCTGTAATAAAATCTAAAATTCAAAATTTAATCAAGAAAAATAATAAATATTAAAATTTCCTATAAGTTCAAATTTATTTATTAAAATTTTTGATATAATTTTCATAAATAAATTACTTACTAATAACACTTTTTTAATTTCCAAAAAATCCATTTTGCAGCAATAATAAAATATTAGTATTTATAAAATAAATATCAATCATATCATAAATAACACAGGTTTACAAAAAAAAACTAAATTTCGGACTATTTGACGAAACCATATGACAAGGGGGTTTTTGGGGGGGCTGATCACGAATCCGGGGTCCGCTCACCTCTTTCACGCCAGGTAAAGGTCATTTCAAGGTCAAATCAAGATAAATCGACAGTAGCTCTGAGAAAGTATATTAGGGCGTTTTTGGTGTCGCTGATGACGAATCAGGAGTCCGCTGACCTCTATCACGTCTAGTTCAAGGTCAAATCAACATAAATCGACACAATCGCTCTGAAAATATAGGGGTTTTGGAGTCACTGATCATGAAAACTGCGGTCCGTTGAGCTCTACCACGTAAGGTAAAGGTCATTTCAAGGCCAAATCAGGACAAGTCCACAAAACTGATTTGACCTTGAAATTACTTTTACCTGTCGCGGTTGAGCTCAACGGACCCCAGTTTTGTGATCAGCGACCCCAAAAACCCCCTAATATACTTTTTCAGAGCGATCGTGTTGATTTATCTTGATTTGACCTCGAAATGACCTTGAGCTAGACGTGATAGAGGTCAGCGGACACAAATTCGTCATCAGCGACCACAAAAACCCCCTAATATACTTTTTCAGAGCGACTGTCGGTTTATCTTGATTTGACCTTGAGATGACCATTACCTGACGTGATAGAGGTCAGCGGACCCCGGATTCGTGACCAGCGACCCCAAAAACCCCCTAGTCATATGGTTTCGTCAAATATTCCGAAATGTATTTTTTTTGTAAACCTGTGTAATCAAAAGAATATCAATCTTTTAATTTAAATAGACAACTGTAAAACATAGAACTGCATTCACAACTGTATTCACAGTAAAAGTTTCAAAAGATCACACATTACGCTTAAAGTAAGAGGTAAATCAGCAGACGAGTCGTTGTGACTTCCAAAATATGACAACACCGCTGGAAGTGACAACGCACCTTGAACTACCCTATATATGGAAGCCATAACGTATGCTGTACGCTTCGGTATATACGTATATATATACAAAATTTATTGTGGTAAATCCTTTCCCCTCAATAGGTAGACCCATTTTATAAGCCCCCCTTTTACCAAATACACAATTTTTAAAAAATAATTCCTAGTAGAAAAGGTGGAGGTCGGACAGTCTCTTCTGTATACCGGAAGTCACAACTTAACGTGCATCTATATATATATATATATATATATATATCCTCTAAGGTAACAGCTGATATGATAAGCAAGAAGGGGTTGAAGTTATTGGGTATGCAGCTGATTGAAAGCCAAGTGATACTCTGTTCAACAATTCATTATATTTCGACAATTTTCATTGTCATCATCAGATGAGAGCTACACATATTTAAAACAAAGGTACATTTTGATTCCAATACAAATGTTGTTTGATTCCAATACAAATTTGCAATTATGCTAACGTCTCTGCCATCCAATCCAATGTCTTTTAGAGCTTCCATCAATACACAGTGCTTAACACGATCAAATGCCTTTTGGAAGTTAATAAAACAACAGTATATGTCTACAGATATCTCGACATCTTTGAGCAAGTACGTTAATTCCAAATAATGCCTCTTTCGTTCCAAACCCGTTACGAAAACCAAACTGTGTGTCACTTAGGTATTACTCGCATGTATTGTAGATACGACTATGTATTACCTTCAGAAAAACTTTCAATAAATGGTTCAACAAACTGATGGTTCTATAATCAGCACAGGTTTTTTCTGTTGTCTTCTTAGGTAGAGCTATAAACAGTGAAAGTTATAGCCTCTACTCTAAAACATTGCTATCATTTATAAGTTGTATATTTCAGTAAGAATTTCATCAGGACCTGTCGCATTCTTTTGATGATTGTATGGTTTTTATTACCTCAGAGCGTGTTATTAGGGGTCCGTCGCAGTTAGGGCTTACAATACCGAACTAAAATCTGAATACCGGTATTTGGTATTTGAAATTTGAAATATCGGGATACCGGTATTAAAACCGGTATTATTAATAAAAAATTTACTAGTTATATTTTTAGTTACCTCAGTTGTTTTATTGACTTGCTATATTAACAAATAATATATGAAATCCTGAAACAAGCTGTTTAAACCAAATTTTTGGACGATAAACGATTTCTTTTTAGGTTATTCGCTCCGAGCATTAACAAAGTGTCAAAGCAAAATCGACCGACCTGCTCATGGTGGCGGTTTTTTGAAAGTTTGTAAGGACGTTTTGTGTATGTTTAAATGGAACATTAAAAAAATGCCGTGTCACGCTAGTGATATTATGTATTAATATAAACAGAAAATAAAGACGCACTTAATCTGATATAAATTATTCACTTTCCAATATTGATTTTCAGTTTGATTATGTATACATAACCTCACTATCGCAGTTTATGTCAATAAATCTTTATTAATGAAAAAGAAAATATTTTTGTTGCACTATAAATTACACTATAAATTAAAAAAGAATGTGTGTGTACTTTGTACGCACGTAAGAAGTTATACTTCTATTATAATATAATTTAACTTCATATTATGATTTCAACGAAATCAATATACCTATCTACTTTAAACAGTTTTTTTGTATTGTATTTAAATATTAAACTAATTTTAGAAAGAACAAAAAGAATACCAAAAAAAAGGATCCGGATTCGAACAGGGGACCTCTCGATCCCTAGGCGAATGCTCTACCGATCAGCTACCACCGCTTTTGTATTCAGTCGATCATTTCTAGGACATAATTACAATCACGGTGACAGATACATTAATTGAAAATAAACATTTTCAATAATACTTATTAGGAGGAAGACATATCCACAGACATAAAAATTATAATAAATATATTTATTAAAAACACTAATAATATATTCTGTTCACGCACACCTTATTTGCGCTACATAACTTAAAATAAGTAGCGACTAATACCATACTGTCGGTGTGCGCATGCGCCAGGGAATGTGAAAATTCACCCTCGTACCTAAAGAAGTATAACTTCAATAACCAATAAATTCTAATAATTGTATTCGATTATTATCACTACAAAATAAAATATTCAAGTTTAACAAAATAATTCCATAAGACTCAATGTTAAAACGTCCTTACAAAATCTGACAGCGTGTCACGTGACTGTAAATAGAGGGGAGACGCACAGTGCGAATAGCCCAATAATAAAGTTCAGGGAAAGTGGATTTGTATTTTTTCCAAAATTCCATCGGGTTATTTTTTTTGAGAAATGTGTCATTGCAGATTTTAATACTTAGAACGAAATTGTTTGTTTATCTTAAAAAAAAATTCTTGTAATTAATTAATATTATTTTAAATTAGATTTAAATTGTGCATAAATTCAATTTTTATCAACTAATGTAATACCAAAATACCGGTATTTTTACATAAATACCGGTTTTTAATACCGAACAAAAATCGTCCGGGATTCCGGTATTCAGGATCTCGGAATCCCGGTATTGTAAGCCCTAGTCGCAGTTAGTAATATCCGGAGGTGAACTACTTCTATCGTCTTCGAATAGATTCTTAACGTAATTTTCCCATTCTTTAAGTTTGTCCTCCACTTCAAATATTACTTTACCATGTTCATATTGTAGCAATGCAGTTTGTTTCTTATATAATACGATAATAGTTGATAACAGTTAATAATCCCCTAAACGAAGAATATAACAGAACCAATTTGCATATTTTTTGCATGTGCTAACGACTAAATCAAAACAAGTATTAAAAAAATAATATATGAGCATCAAAAATACTTTCAAAACTTACCTTATCTCCAATTTTTCCAGTCCACCATCCTTCATCTCCAGATATTTTTGCATCTTCTGACAATACTTCAACAATTTGTCCTTTAAGCAAAGATAACTCATCTCCACCCTGGGCATTATAATCATACAAGGCCGTACGAAGATAAGGAAAATTATTTTTTTGAGCAAGGGAGTGTTGCATCCAGTGTTCCACTTGAAACTTTTTTCCATTTAGGGATCGTTCCATGTGCCTCAGCTGATACTGATAATAATGAAAGTGCTTCACCAGAGAAGGCATCCGTTTAGGTTTGTAGAGTCTGTAAAAAAGAGCTAATTGATTTCTAAACAAAGTATTATATTTACAAATTTTAGAAGAAACCGCTATTGTCAAGTCATACTTTAATGTGTGTTCTAGAATAATTTTTTTTCTAATGTTTCTTCTGTATACTTATGCATACATTATAAATAAAAATGCGGCAATACTTGTATAGTCGGTTCGCTAAACTCAGACACAACTGGCTAGTGATTTTAGTAGATAATTTTTTTGTTTTTGACCAATTTTCCCAAATTTGGCAAAATTACTAACTATTTAGTAATGATCTTTTTGCCAATTTTAACAAATTGGCAAAATTATTTACTAAAATCACTAGCCAGTTGTGTCTGAGTTTAGCGAACCGACTATAACTGTCTTCTGACGGTGTTCTCCAAATATCTGTATTATATTTATATACGTATCTTCTTCTTAATGTGCCCTATCAAGTCTCCTTGACGTTGGCGATTAACATTGCGAAACTGTCTCTGTCTCGAGCTATTCTAAATAGTTGCTCTGCTTTCTTTATGCCTGTCCACTCCCTGATATTCTTCAACCAAGAGGCCTGTTTTTTACCAATTCCTCTGCGTCCTTCGATTTTACCCATCATAATAAGTTGAAGAATATTATTTATTGAAGAATATTTATACAGGGTGTTTGGTAAAGAATGGGCCATAGCTTAAGCTTAGATTTCTGAGGTTAAAATAGGTCGATTTAAGCTAACTTACGTTATAGTACAGGAACCGAAGCTTTTCACCTCGCAATTTTTACAGAATGGATCGATTTGCTTGAAAATTTGAGAATAAGTAGTGGCTAGTCTAAGGATCAAAATCTAGATGATGCCGAAGGGCGCTTTTACCATGGGGGTGGTTGCCACCCCATGTCGGGGGTGGATTTTTTTTTTATATTTTGACCGCAAAACTTAATAAAAACGTTCATTCTAAGCAAGAAATGTTATATAAATTTTTTTGATAAAATCAACGGTTTTCGATTTATTCGCTGTCGAAAGTGTTATGTTTTATATCGAAAAAATCAATGTTTTTCGATATTATATCTACTCATTTACGATTCACTCAATTTTTGCCGTAGAATTAGTTATTTTCCTAACTAGTGCGGAAAGTGATACTTTCACGCACGAGATTACCGTTGACCCGAACGAAGCGATAGCGGAGTTCGGGTAAGCAGTCGAGTGCGGGGAAGACACTTTCCGCATGAGTTAGGAACAATATTTTTTCTAGGGCCGTTCGTTTGGAAAAATCCACAAAAAATATAGTCATATCAATTTTTATTTAGGAGTGAAAATACACAAATAATTCTTTGACAAGGTTGTCAAAACCAAACTTTCAATAGAAGGGGTTACCACGACGACGATATTGGTTTCCATAACGACGATTTAAAACCATTATAATTGTCTACTGATTTGACTTTTAAATATTATGTCAAAATAATTTTATTTCATCGAATTATTGCGTTAATTTCATTAAAACATGAACACAATAAGATACATTTGAAATAAATTAGTAAATAATATCTAACTATTAGTTTATTGCATGTATTATAGTATGTTATAATGCCATATTAGAAGGTATTCTACTTTCCCAGTCAGTGCGGGAAAATTTTTTCACGCACGCCGTGCGGGTAAGTGCAACTTTCGGAAACGAAATGCGTGCTAGAAAGTGGCTGTGTAAGCACGGCCGTAGAAAAATTTCGAACCATGTTCTTGGAAATTAAATAACCTACAATTTCATATTTAAACATTTTTTCGTATCTCTGATTCTAATCTTTCTATTATGAAGAAAATTGCATTTTTTACCAAACTACAAAAATTCGTTATTTGTTTTTAACTCCAGTTTTTTTAAAACTAATCATTCTAAGCCAGTCTAATCATTCTAAACTACAAAAATTCGTTATTCGCTTTTAACTCCATTTTTTTAAAAACTAATCATTCTAAGCCGGTCAAACTTCTAGAACCTATTAATCATACACAAATAAAGAAGACCAAATAAGACTAATTTAAATTAGGGTGGTGATTAGGAGGTTGTGTCGGATCACTTCTTCGCTGAAAAAAATAGGGACTGACATTATTTTCATTATAAGTCACTTAATTATTGAGCTAGAGATTTTTTTTTATTTCTGGAGATAGATATTTTAAAACACTTTAAGTTAGTTTAAACAAGTTATCCTCGAAAAATGAATAGTTTTCCCATCTTTTGACTTTGAAACTACAATATTTAGCATTTGACGAATAAGAGCTACCATATAATAAAATATAGCTCGATTACTATTGGTCTTAAAGAAAATTAGAAACAACTATATTGTTTATTTTTTCAAAAGGTACATTTTTGTTAAACAAAGTTGTTTTGATAAAACGAAAACTTTGTGAGTTATTAGCAGAAATCTGATTAAAAACATTGATTTTTTCGATATAAAACTAATACTTTCGATAGCGAATAAATCGAAAATTATTAATTTTATCAAAAAAAATATCACATGGGGGATTAGGATTTGGAACTACAAATGAAGCTGGAGATGATATGCTTGAATTAGCAACAGCGGTTTACTGTAAAGAGACCGGAATCATTAGACCGAAAGCAGTTGACCGAACTCATTAGACCGAAAAACACTTTACCGAAACCTCACTAGACCGAACAGCAGAAGACCGAAAAGCAGTTCCTTTTACTTGTCCCAGTAAAAGAGATAAGACTAATGTAATTACAACTAAATGTTATTTGGATGTTTATTATAAACAGTTAAAATGGTGTTAACGTCACTCTACCCTTAATTTATTTTTACCTTCACTAATTTGTTTAACGGATGACAATTATTTCATATCAGACTGTACAGAGTAACAATTTACACAGTCTATATATAAAATAATAATACAAAAAAAATACAATAAACAAAAAGACAGATATACAAAATCTTAGCATAATTTACTGCAATCTTTTTAAATTTATTTACCATTTCGGTCTAATGCTGTTCGGTCTAGTGAGGTTTCGGTAAAGTGCTTTTCGGTCTAATGAGTTCGGTCTACTGCTTTCGGTCTAATGATTTCGGTCTAATTGTCGTGTACCAGCAACAGCACTAGATATGGCGATTGTTAACACATTCTTTAAAAAGAGAGAAACTCAACGTATTACGTACAAAAGTGGACAACATCAATCCCAAATAGACTATTTCATGATAAACAAAGAAGACATACGTGAATGTAAGGACTGCAAGGTAATAGTTAGTGAGACAGTAAGCCAACAACATAAGCTGCTTGTTGTGGACATCAAAGTAAAAAGTGAAACTAAACCAAAATATCGAAGAGGACCACAAAAAATCAAGTGGTGGATGCTAAAAGATGAGAAAGAAGGTCTATTCAGGGAAAGAATAGTAGAGAAAATATGTTGGAACATGAAAGGAAGCCCTACTACAATTTGGAGAAAAATGGCCAGTAGTATTAGAGAGACTGCTATTGAAATACTGGGGAAAACGTCAGGAAAAAAGTTTGAGGATAAAGAGACTTGGTGGTGGTCAAACGAAGTTCAAGGAAAAATAAAAGAGAAGGGAAAATTATATAAAAAGTGGCAAGAAACCAGATCCAACACAGATCTTCAAAACTATATGGTCGCGAAAAAGAAAGCGAAAGTAGCAGTAGCAAAAGCTAAAGCAGAAGCGTATTCAAACTTATACGATCAACTTGATACCAGGGAAGGCGAAACGAAGATATACAAAATAGCCAAACAGAGAGCAAAGAAAGCAAAAGATTTTAATCAGATTAGATGTATCCGAGATGAAAATAGTAAAACACTAGTTCACGAAAAGGATGTCAAAAAGAGATGGAGAAAGTACTTTGACAGCTTATTAAATGAAGAATTTGACAGACAGCCTGTGGAGCCAACGGAGACAGTAGCAGCAATGGTCACCAAAATAACAAACGAGGAAGTGGCTCAAGCGTTTCAAAAAATAAAGAAAGGAAAAGCGGTAGGCCCAGATGATATTCCTGGGAAAGTATGGAAAGCATTGGGAGAGACAGGAATAAGGTGGCTAGCAGGTTTATTTAATAGAATTATGGAAGTTGGACAAATGCCAGACGAATGCAGAAAAAGTATATTAGTACCTGTCTACAAAAACAAGGGAGATATACAGCAGTGTACAAACTACAGGGCTATAGAACTGCTTAGCCACACCATGAAAATATGGGAGAGAGTAATTGATAGACGGATACGTGAAGAGACCGACATATCCGAGAATCAATTTGGCTTTATGCAGGGCAGATCAACAACAGACGCAATTTTCATTATAAGGCAGTTGATGGAAAAATACAGGAGTAAAGAAACAAACGCTCATATGATATTCATTGATCTTGAGAAAGCATATGATAGTGTTCCTCGAGAGATTTTGTGGTGGGCACTCAATAAGAAAGGAGTCCTTGGTGCTGATGTAAAGATTGTGAGGGATATGTATGAGGGAGTAACGACTAGTGTCAGGACAGGTGCGGGAGAGACTGATAAATTTCATGTGAAAGTAGGATTGCACCAAGGCTCAGTGCTTAGTCCGTATTTATTCTCATTAGTTTTGGACCAGATAACAGCGAAACTACAGAGTAACATTCCATGGTGCTTAATGTATGCTGATGAGGTCGTGTTAGTAGGAAATAGTGAAAGAGACTTAGAACAAAAACTGGAACAGTGGACACGAGCCCTGGAGGAAAAAGGTTTAAAACTTAGTAGGACAAAGACAGAGTATTTGGAATGTTCATTTAAAGATGGAGAGTTACTACAAAGTATCTTTGGATGGTGAACTGATTGTAAAAAGCAATAGTTTTAAGTACCTGGGATCGGTATTACAGAATAATGGAGAAATAGATGGAGATGCATGGAGTAGAATTAGGGCTGGATGGATGAAGTGGAAGGAAGCGAGTGGTGTGTTGTGTGACAGAAAAGTTCCAATGAAGCTGAAAGGAAAATTCTATAAAACAGCCATAAGACCGGCTATGATGTACGGAACTGAATGTTGTGCAGTGAAAAAGACAGAGGAACAACGAGTGCATGTGGCGGAGATGAGAATGCTTAGATGGATGAGTGGAGTGACAAGAAAGGATAAAAAAAATGAGTATATTAGGGGAAGTCTAGGTGTGGCACCAATTGATGCCAAAATGAGAGAGCATAGGTTGAGATGGTTTGGTAAATTTCAACGTCGAGACGTTAATCATCCAATACGAAGAGTAGCTGAAGTGCAGATTCCTGGAAGGAGTAGGAGAGGAAGACCAAAGAAGACGTGGGGGGAGACGATTAGGCCGGACATGTTGGTAAAGGGGATTAATATTGATATGACCCAGGATAGAATTGCGTGGAGAAATGCAATTAGGGAAGCCTACCCCGCATAGGGATAAGGCAAAGAGAATGATGATGATGATCAAAAAAATGTATAGAACGTTTTTGCTTAGAATGAATGTTTTTACCAACTTGCGGTCAAAATATAATAAAAAATTTCCACCCCCGAGATAGGGTGGCAACCACCCCCATGGTAAAAGCACCTTTCGGCATTATATAGATTTTGATCCTTGGACTATCCACTACATATTCTCAAATTTTCAAGCAAATCGATCCATTCTGTAAAAATTGCGAGGTTTTGTCCTATTTTAAGCTTCATTACTTGGACTATTAGTACGAAAGTTGATAATAACCGAAATACTTTTAAACTTGTGTCCAAGTTAAACTTTTATTTTATTTATTTTTGAATATTTTCTGACAAAAATGGGATAACAACACGAAATTTGGTAAGTGGAGGTTTTTTGGGACGAGAAATCTAAATGGCATACCAAAAATTATATATTACCCAGAGGGCGCCACATACGTCTTTCAGCGCTCATTTAATACGTTCAATTTTTTTTATCCCCCACTCTACATAATTTTGAAATCAAAACTTTTATTCGACTATTATTTTTACTTAAAAAAGGTATACTACGTTCATCTCGCTAAACTCAACCGTTTTTGAGATAAACGCATTTTAAATCTACGATGCAAAATTCAATTTTTTACATTTCATTGTAGTTACTAAAAACCATTTGACATATCCTTGTCATACTTGGCAGCACGTGTAGGTACTGTTCACCCTACTAAATTATGTTAAACAAACGTTTCTGATTACTACCAGTGACGTACTACGAGGGAAAGTGAATGATTGACCCTTCCCAAATTCTACGCCACTGGCGGAATTGCTATTTTAGTGCAATTTTTGGATTCTACAATATTTACTATTCGCGGTGTGCAAGTACTTGGAAGGGAAAGGAGAAACGACCGTGCGCGAGTCGCGGAGAAATATTGCAACTATCTTAAATAATTCATATTGTCAATTGAAATTGTCAAATTGACGTATATTTCATATCTTCTGTCATTGAAGCAGAAAAATTATATATTGCTCCACAATATTGATATGATATGCAATTATTATATAAAGGTAAATTTAATTAATTGTATTTTGCTTGCAGTACTGCATTTTAATAACTAATTTTATTTACTACATACAATTGTTTACGTTTGCATAACATAACCTGCATCTTATTTTTCCTTCTTATTATTTTTTTGGACTATGGCCCTGACATTTATCCAGCAACCAGGACTAATATAATTGGCCAATATAATTAAAAGTGCGAATAAAAGTACAGAGCGTAGAGATAGAGGTCGCTTTGCCGAACTTGCACGGTCCCAATAGAAATAATATACTTTTCATTCGTAATGATAGTCATTAGTTTTGGAGATGTTTGAAATTAAAAACGAAGTGTCATATAGCCCAGTCGGTATAGCATTTAACCTTGGATTACGAGCTGCCCCAAATTTTATTGTTTTTTAATCTGTAGTGGGAGTCAACAGTAGTGTAAATTTAAAATCTCGTCTAAATTCCGCCGATGCGTTAGCCGCCATATTTATTTTAAACGAGAACCGTTTTTGCTCAATATCTCCGCCATTTTCAACTTTTCGACCAAAAGTACACGAGCTCACATTGTTGATAATGTGATTTTCTATAATTTCTTTTCTTACTTTTTTTTGTGTCGTCGATATTTTCCGAGTTATGGCGCAGTTAGATCATAAAAATTGAATTATCTCGTTTATTATTAGTTTTACGACAAAAATTTATCTATACAAAAATAGAGAGAATTAGATTATACACAATTTTGATCTCTTTCATTTTTTTGGTAAAATAAATATTTAAGGTAGTACGTATGCGGTAATGGCGCGAGCGTAAGACCGGATTTATTTTATAGCAATTGTTTTTGTTCAATATCTACGCCATTTTCAACTATAATTGTTCCAAATATGATTTCCTACAATTTCTTTTTAATAATTTTCTCATGCGGTTGATATTTTCCGAGTTAAGTGGGAAAATAGTGAAATGTGGTGGATGGAGCATAATTATTGAATTGAATCTTGTTTTCGAGCTGCCCAAAATTTTATAATTCTAACCTTTAGGGGAGATAGATACTAGTGTAAATTTAAAATCTCGACTGAATTTCGCAGTTGCATTAGCCGCCATATCATTTTAAAGGAGAACGGTTGTTGCTTAATATCTCCGCCATTTTCAACTTTTCGACAAAAACGGTAGGAACTAAATAGTTGGAAAAGCAATTTCCTATAATTTCTTTTGCACAATTTCTTTATGCAATCAATATTTTCCGAGTTAAGGGGGAAAATAGTGGAAGCATAATTATTGAATTGTCTCATTTATTATTAACTTTACGACATAATTGTACCTAAACAAACATAAAGAGAATTATATTTTATACAATTATTGAAACTTCCAATGAACCATCAATCAAACTAAGTACATAAAAGACATAAATAATAACTTATATGCATTAAGTTCACTTAATTTTATTAACCAGCGGTTTTATTGGTTGAATTTGTCTGTCGATATTTTAAGTTTCATGTCAGCTAATATATTTTCATATTTCAACAATTTTTTTTTTAAATTTTGGACCATGTTGAGGGGAATTCTCCCATCCCCCTCTCTCGTAGACCGGCCCCTGGTTCTCTCGAAAAATTGTAGTAAATCGTAATTCCAACAATTTCAGTCCTTACACTTTTTTTTCTAAATATTGAAAATGGCGGAAATATTGAACAAAAACAATTGCTATAAAATCAATCAGGTCTTACACTCGCACCTTTACCGCATACGTTTTATTTTATCAAAAAAATGAAAGAGATCAAAACTGTACAAAATTTAATTCTCTTCAATTTTGTATAGGTACATATTTGTTGTAAAACTAATAATAAACGAGATAATTCAATAATTCAATAAGTATACTCTAACTGTCACAATTGTCCCCCAATAACTCGGAAAATATCGACCGTACGAAAAATTGTACTAAAAGAAATTATAGAAAATCACATTTTAAACAATTTTAGTTCTTATACTTTTTGTCGAAAAGTTGAAAATGGCGGAGATATTGAGGAAAGACGGTTCTCGTTTAAAATCAAAATGGACTCCCCCTAAAGATTAAAAAAATAAAATTTGGGGCAGCTCGTAATGCAAGGTTAGGCCTGTTATTCGTCTAAGCCTACTGGACTAATAATACATTAATCAAAATAACAGTGCCGTTTCATTCCGTCTTACACTCGCACCTTTACCGCATACGTACTACCTTAAATATTGATTTTATCAAAAAAATGAAAGAGATCAAAATTTAATTCTCTTCAATTTTGTATAGGTACATATTTGTTGTAAAACTAATAATAAACGAGATAATTCAATAATTCAATAAGTATACTCCAACTGTCACAATTGCCCCCAATAACACGGAAAATATCGACCGCACGAAAAATTGTAATAAAAGAAATTATAGAAAATCACATTTTAAACAATTTTAGTTCTTATACTTTTTGCCGAAAAGTTGAAAATGGCGGAGATATTGAGGAAAGACGGTTCTCGTTTAAAATCAAAATGGACCATTGACTCCCCCTAAAGATTAAAAAAATAAAATTTGGGGCAGCTCGTAATGCAAGGTTAGGCCTGTTATTCGTCTAAGCCGACTGGACTAATAATACATTAATCAACATAACAGTGCCGTTTCATTCCGTCTTACACTCGCACCTTTACCGCATACGTACTACCTTAAATATTGATTTTATCAAAAAAATGAAAGAGATCAAAATTTAATTCTCTTCAATTTTGTATAGGTACATATTTGTTGTAAAACTAATAATAAACGAGATAATTCAATAAGTATACTCTAACTGTCACAATTGTCCCCCAATAACTCGGAAAATATCGACCGCACGAAAAATTGTAATAAAAGAAATTATAGAAAATTACATTTTAAACAATTTTAGTTCTGATACTTTTTGTCGAAAAGTTGAAAATGGCGGAGATATTGAGGAAAGACGGTTCTCGTTTAAAATCAAAATGGACCATTGACTCCCCCTAAAGATTAAAAAAATAAAATTTGGGGCAGCTCGTAATGCAAGGTTAGGCCTGTTATTCGTCTAAGCCAACTGGACTAATAATACATTAATCAAAATAACAGTGCCGTTTCATTTTTAACTGCAAATATTGTTACATAAAATAACGATCGAGAGATGATACTTAATAAATATAATGAATATAAAATGTAAAATATTCAGTTAATCTCTCTATCTCATCTCAGGGATTTATTATGGGTTAGTAGAAGGTGACCCGGTTATTTCTGAGCATTAAAACAACCTATAAATACAAAAATTCATTGAACATAAATGAAAAACATAAAATGAAACAAAATAGGGGGATTGCAACAAAATATAAGAAAATGTATGAGTATTGAAACTATTAACTATATAATAAATAATATAAAGTACTGTTAAGGCTTAAGAGACCTAACTTATCACATATATATATATATATATATATATATATATATTGTTATATTTCTATTTGATATGAAAATTAAATTTTGATACTTATAAACAGAATTCAATTTAATATAAAATATTTTCAATTTTCTCAACCACGGGCATATAAATTTAGAACAACCTGTATACAACAAATTGTTATATTTAATTTTAAGAAGTGATTAAATAAGACTCAAGTGAAATCGTTAATAGGTCATTATCGTTTGTTCGCGGAAGGATCGGTCATTAGCCGATGCTAAATAAGACTAAGTGGAAATAGAGAATAGGTCATTAAAATTTGTATATAGTAGAAAGTAATTTTAGAATGGGAATTAACTATTTTCTTTGAAATCCATTAAGCATATTTAGAAAGTTTAAAAATTGGTTTTGAGGAATACTGCGAATGAGAGTTGGTGGTGGAAGTTTGATTTGTGATTCTGGAAGGGATATTTAGAAAGTAGGGGAATGAATGACAAATCGAGATCAGAATGTTTTGAGCTGTCGAGAAGTGAAGTCGAGTAGTAGACGGTAGTGTACGGAGAGTGAGAAAGCCGGTGTAGTTCCGTGAGTGTGGATTATCGATCGTAGAACGAGAGGTAGGCCAGGTTGAGAGTAAAAGAACCTCCTTGAGCCAAGAGTTCCCGGTAGCTGATTGCAGTTTCGAAAAAGGTAGAACACAGCATCACGACAGAAGCAGGAAACGAGAGCTATACGAGCTAGTTTCAGAGGAGAACATTACTGGAAGCCAGGACGAGGTTTTGATTGCAGCCAAGGATAGCAGGAAACGGGTCTTGTGTGAAGACATTCTCAGAGCACCAGAAAAAGGTCAGTCTCATTTGTTTGGACATGAATGTATGGGTTTTTCGTATTAAATACCACATTTAAAATTGAAGAAACATAATCAATAATATCAGAAAAGCTTCATCAAACTTAAATAGAATTGTTGCTAATAAATCATAATAGTTAAATGTTAATAAAAACTTTCAATTGGAAACAAAAAGGAAATAAGATTCCCATGTGTAAATGTTATGTTTAAGAATAATAAGATATAGCAAATATTAAGCAGTGATTGCCATTTAAATAAAATAAACAATATTTTGATTACAATTGTAACCCATATGTGTTATTATTTTACTCTTTTCTTTCCTATCCCGATTAGGAACCATTAAGAAATACTTAGAAGCCACGTATGTAAGTACTTAATTTTATAAAAAGCCCTGAGATTGAAAACACATTGATATGTGATCTGGTAAATTAATTAGATTAGTATTAAAGCATTGATTAAATTAAATGACATATAAAAATATTATCTCATATCAATAATCAAGATCACAATAACTGTCGTCCAACGTGGAGGGCATTGTAAAGTATTTCTAGTGGCAAATTTGAAGGATAGAAAGAGTAAAGCCGGTATTTGAAAATTTATATGCCTGTGGTAAAAAGTGAGATACTTACATTTGATAACATAAAATTTTAGATCTCTTTAGGTACAAATTTTACATAACTGATTTAATATTTTATTTTTACGATATTTACATTTGATATATTTATTGACAATTTATAATATTTGGGTGAGAAAAAGTCGTCTTGGTAACATACTAGTAAAATTTCATATTTGGCGGGGACAGTACTTCTTGAAAACAAATGTCAGTGACAAGAAGCCAAAGCAAGGACAACAAAAAACAAAAAGAACATTCAGACCAAGAAGATATTTTAGACACGACAATCATGGCATCAGAACAGCAAGAATTATCAGGAATAGATAAACTATTACAACTTATGCAACTCCAGTCACAAAAAATGGATGAAGCAAAACGAACAATGGATAAAAATCAGGAGGAAACAAAACTAGCAATGAAGGAAACACAGCAAAAAATGGATGAAACACAACAAAAATTGGATCAAAAAATAGATGAAACAAAAAGAATAATGCAAGAAAATCAGAAGGAAACAAAACAAGCCATAGAAGAGAACAACAAGAAAATGGAGGAACGCATAGAAAAGTATGAAATGAAAATTCAAGATAAAATAAAGGAGTTAACGAATGGCCAGAAAAAGGAACTAGAAAATTTGGAAAATAAGTTGGAAAATGCTATTCAAGTAGACAGAGAAGAAGTGGAAAAAAGAATCACAGAAATAGAAAAACAAGTCACCGAAAACAGGACGCAACAGAATGTCGGAGAAAGAAGAGAAATGGTTATACATAGCACAGATGACGTGAAGATAAGGTTTGGCGGGGATGTAAGAAGATTACACCCAGTGCCGTTCATAAATAGCCTGAAAAAGAAAATACAGCACATCGGAAATTTCGAAACAGCAAAAGAAACTATCAGAAACCATCTCAAATATGAAGCAAGCCTATGGTTCGATTGCAAAGAAGAAGAATTTGACAGTTGGCAACAATTTGAACAAAAATTTTTGAATTATTTCTGGGGAAAAGTCCAACAATTGGAAATTAACAAGGAATTGCAAAATGGGAAATACAATGATAGGATGGGTATATCAGAAAGGACATATGCATTACAAATTTACTATAACGCAAAACATCTACAATATAATTACTCATCGGAACAATTAGTCGAACTGATTGCAAGACATTTCGAAGAAACGCTGGAAGACCATATCACATTGCAAAACTACAAAGACATAGATAGTTTATGCCAATTCCTACAAATAAGAGAATCACGTTTAAGAGAAAGAAAATCAAGAAGGTCGCGAGAAGATTACAGGCTCCGAGAAACACAGGATTACAGAGATAGAAATCAAAATAGGAGGGACTATACAAGACGAGAATTTAATCCCAGAAGGGAAAACGAAAATAGAGACAACGGAAGAGGAAATTATGAACAAAGAAATAGGCAATGGAATGAGGACAGAAATCGAGAATACCAGAATAGAAACACCACACTCGCAAATCAAGAAAACAGAAATAATGGTAGACAAAATGAACAGGGATATCGAGAAAACCGAAACAGATCCGACAGACCAAGAGAAAATAGAAGAGAAGTAAATAATACCCAGACAGATGAATATGACGGAGAGAGACATTATGACGAAAATATAAACTACGATGAGCAACCGGCGTTTTTTCACGACGGCGCTCACTAAAAACCAAAAATCAAACAGGAATCTTTTGTAACCCCAAGGAGTTTATTAAATTGGCAAGAAACAACGAAAAGAAAAATGGAGTTAATTTAAAATTTGTGGATGGATTTATCAACGAGAAACCAATTAAAATTATGATAGACACTGGATCTGAAATAACATTGGTCAACAGAAAACTAATAGAAGAAGTTAACTTAACAAATTTAATTTACAAAATACCTAGGGTAAATTTAGTGGGCGCAAACAAACGGACATTGGCAACTATAAATGAAGGCATACGAGTAATGGTACGACTGGGTAAGAAGATGTATGCACTACAATGTGTAATAATGCCAAACATGTCACATGACATGATAGTAGGAGTTGACGAATTGGCAGAAAAACATGTAGTGATAGATTTTAAAAATAATACGATGAATCTAACAGAAGAAAAAGAAGAAGAACAGAACAAGGAACAGGAGAAACAAAATACGGACGAATCAGGTAAAGAACAAACAGTGGAAATGAATTTGGCAACGAAGCAAGGACAAAGAAGAAAAGGGAGAAAAAGTCAGAAAAAGACAAAAGAAAATGAAACCTGTGGCTCCTCAAAAGAAGAGTTGAGCCCGGAAGAAAAAAAATTGAGAGTATCAAAAGCAAAAGAAAACTGGGATTCCTCAAAAGAAGAGATGAGCTCAGGAGAAGAAGAAATAAAGCTAACAAATGAAAGCGAAAAAGATATGATCGAAACAGTGGCATTTGAAGAGGAGGCATATGAAAACGAGGATGCAGAATACACGGTAAAAGGATGTGAAAAATCTGAGGAAAAAGACAGAAGATTGATATGGGAAAAAGGGAAAGACAACATAATAGCCGACACTCTAACACAGGATGAGGACACTGAAAATAAGGAAACAATTACTCTACAGGTGGGACTAATTAGAGTAATACAAGAAGAAGGGGTATAAGACGTAGATTAAAGTAAGGAAATATACAGGGAGTTGGTTTTGCCTCGAGAAAATTTATTTAAAAAGGCAGATAAATTTTATCGAATACAAGGCGGGGATTTGTTATATTTCTATTTGATATGAAAATTAAATTTTGATACTTATAAACAGAATTCAATTTAATATAAAATATTTTCAATTTTCTCAACCACGGGCATATAAATTTAGAACAACCTGTATACAACAAATTGTTATATTTAATTTTAAGAAGTGATTAAATAAGACTCAAGTGAAATCGTTAATAGGTCATTATCGTTTGTTCGCGGAAGGATCGGTCATTAGCCGATGCTAAATAAGACTAAGTGGAAATAGAGAATAGGTCATTAAAATTTGTATATAGTAGAAAGTAATTTTAGAATGGGAATTAACTATTTTCTTTGAAATCCATTAAGCATATTTAGAAAGTTTAAAAATTGGTTTTGAGGAATACTGCGAATGAGAGTTGGTGGTGGAAGTTTGATTTGTGATTCTGGAAGGGATATTTAGAAAGTAGGGGAATGAATGACAAATCGAGATCAGAATGTTTTGAGCTGTCGAGAAGTGAAGTCGAGTAGTAGACGGTAGTGTACGGAGAGTGAGAAAGCCGGTGTAGTTCCGTGAGTGTGGATTATCGATCGTAGAACGAGAGGTAGGCCAGGTTGAGAGTAAAAGAACCTCCTTGAGCCAAGAGTTCCCGGTAGCTGATTGCAGTTTCGAAAAAGGTAGAACACAGCATCACGACAGAAGCAGGAAACGAGAGCTATACGAGCTAGTTTCAGAGGAGAACATTACTGGAAGCCAGGACGAGGTTTTGATTGCAGCCAAGGATAGCAGGAAACGGGTCTTGTGTGAAGACATTCTCAGAGCACCAGAAAAAGGTCAGTCTCATTTGTTTGGACATGAATGTATGGGTTTTTCGTATTAAATACCACATTTAAAATTGAAGAAACATAATCAATAATATCAGAAAAGCTTCATCAAACTTAAATAGAATTGTTGCTAATAAATCATAATAGTTAAATGTTAATAAAAACTTTCAATTGGAAACAAAAAGGAAATAAGATTCCCATGTGTAAATGTTATGTTTAAGAATAATAAGATATAGCAAATATTAAGCAGTGATTGCCATTTAAATAAAATAAACAATATTTTGATTACAATTGTAACCCATATGTGTTATTATTTTACTCTTTTCTTTCCTATCCCGATTAGGAACCATTAAGAAATACTTAGAAGCCACGTATGTAAGTACTTAATTTTATAAAAAGCCCTGAGATTGAAAACACATTGATATGTGATCTGGTAAATTAATTAGATTAGTATTAAAGCATTGATTAAATTAAATGACATATAAAAATATTATCTCATATCAATAATCAAGATCACAATAATATATATATATATATATATATATATATATATATATATATATATATATATATATATATATATATATATATTGTTGTGATCTTGATTATTGATATGAGATAATATTCTTATATGTCACTTAATTTAATCAATGTATTAATACTAATCTAATTAATTAACCAGATCACATATCAATATGTTTTCAATCTCAGGGCGAATTATTAATTAATTACTTACTTTCGTGGATTCTAAATATTTCTTAATGGTTCCTAATCGGGATAGAAAAGAAAAGAGTAAAAAAATACACATATGGGTTACAATTATAATCAAAATATTTTTTTATTTTATTAAAAAAACAATCACTGCTTAATATTTGCTATTTCTTATTATTCTTAAACATAACATTTACAAATGGGAATCTTATTTCCTTTTGGTTTTCAATTGAAAGTTTTTATTAACATTTAACTATTAGGAGTTATTAGCAACAACTCTATTTAAGTTTGATGAAGCTTTTCTGATATTATTGATTATGTTATTCAATTTTTATGTGGAATTTAATACGAAAAAACCCATACATTCATGTCCAAACAAATGAGACTGACCTTGTCCTGGTGAACTGAAAATGTCCTCACACAAAACCCGTTCCTGCTATCCTTGGCTGCGATCAAACCTCGTCCTGGCTTCCAGTAATGTACTCCTTTGAAAAACTAGCTCGAATAGCTCTCGTTCCTGCTTCGGTCGTGATGCTGTGTTCTACCTTTTTCGAAACTGCTATCAGCTACCGGGACACTCTTGGCTCAAGGAGGTTCTTTTACTCTCGACCTGGCCTACTTCTCGTTCCACGATAGATACTCCACACTCACGGAACCACCGGCTTTCTCACTCTCCGTACACTACCGTCTACTACTCGACTTCACTTCTCGACAGCTCAAAACATTCTGATCTCTATTTGTCATTCATTCCCCTACTTTCTAAATATCCCTTCCAGATTCACAAATCAAACTTCCACCACCAACTCTCATTCGCAGTATTCCTCAAAACCAATTTTTAAACTTTCTAAATATGCTTAATGGATTTCAAAGAAAATAGTTAATTCCCATTCTAAAATTACTTTCTACTATATACAAATTTTAATGACCTATTCTCTATTTCCACTTAGTCTTAATTAGCATCGGCTAATGACCGATCCTTCCGCGAACAACGATAATGACCTATTAACGATTTCACTTGAGTCTTATTTAATCACTTCTTAAAATTAAATATAACAATTTGTTGTATACAGGTTGTTCTAAATTTATATGCCCGTGGTTGAGAAAATTGAAAATATTTTATATTAAATTGAATTTTGTCTATAATTATCAAATTTTAATTTTCATATCAAATAGAAATATAACAATATATATATATATATATATATATATATATATATATATATATATATATATATATATATATATATATATATATATATACAACTTAAATCTAGGAATATGGAAAATATGAATATAGGATACACCCGGATCAGTAAAATGTACCTAGATTAAGCAAGAATCAGATATATGTACCGTAACCCTACTATATCACTATTATGAAGTGAATGATTTATACCCTGAAGTGTGAAATACCTACTTCTTGTAAGTCTACCTGTGGAATTAATTAAGTACAATTAAGATATAATACCCTGTAATAAAATTAATACCTTCGTATAGCGCTATGTACAACGAGGGTACATAACAGGAAGGACTTAGGCCTGAACAAAGTAGTAGGTATAGACACACTATAGCATAGATGGTGCATATATATGAAAAGAAAGATATTTAAGGGTACTGACTTTCTCTGTCCTTGCTTACGGTCTCGTGGTGGGTGTTCCTGTGGTGGTGATTCTGGTTACACTAAATGCTGCGTTACTAGCTACTAGGTACTAGGAGTGTTGGACAGCCAATAGTCCCCAAGGTGTGTCCTCAAGAAGTTGGCCTAAGTGTTAGGTGGTCACAAGAGAAGTTTGGTACGATGTCTTTTATCAAATGCAGACAATGGTGGGAAAGCGTGTCCCAAGCTGAGGTTATGTCACCAAAACTTTTCATCCGCTCACAAATATAACATCATCTTACAAATCCGTCATTAGCACATGCCTTTCGACGATGGTTTATCGTAAAACCTTGCGATTTTATGGCGGATGAAAATGGGATATTGTAAAATTCCTAACACTTAAATAGCCCAGCACTGTCAAGACAAGAACTAAATTGACCAAGATGGACAGACCGGATGTCATCCGTCTTACCTCACTGTCATTCGATCCCCAAACGAACATCGAAGTACACCATGGTTGACTCAGATACGCGACAAAAACCTACACAAAGACCGTGAGCCAGAAAAAGACACACACAGTTCTGTGTTCTCAGACATTCCTAAAACAACTCAACAGACCCATTTTGCAAACGAACGAACCATTTTATAGTAACGACTATAGGCGCAACCAAGGGGTTTTAAAGCATTTAAACATCTTTCAGTCCAACACATATATGTAGATGAATTGTGAAGGTTTAAAAAAAACCGTAACAATATCTCGAAAACTAATGACTTTATCGCTACGAATGAAGAGTACATTATTTACATACAAAGTATTGGCGAATCTAAAAATTATGTTAAAATAGCAGTTCCGTCAGTGGCGTAGAATTTGGGAAGGCCATTCCCTTTCCCCTCTCGACCGCCTCTGGTAGTAGTCACAAACGATTATTTAACATAATTTAGTATGGTATACACTTGTACAGTACCTACACTTTCTGCTAAGTATGATAAGGATAATAGGTCAAGTAATTTTAAAGCACAGGATACAAATGATAGTTCACAATATTTTAAAATAAATTATTTAATAAAAAATAAAACTTTTTGACATATCCGTGTCATACTTGGCAGAAAGTGGAGGTGCTGTAGATCCTACTAAATTAAGTTTTTTTTAATGACATGTACTTTATGTCATTCCGCCAGTCACAACATGAGATACTTAGTGTCATGTGTAGTGTGTGTGTCTTGTTACTTTGCAAAGTCGACGTCATTGTCTTTTCAAAGAGACACTAATTGTATCCGAACGTCTGCGGTCCCTCCGGTAAGTACCGATACCACAAGGACAGAAACTATCATCATTTATTAATTTATAATAAACAAAAATTCCTGACCCTGGTGAGATTCGAACTCACGACCATTCTGACTTTTCAATCCAAAGGTAGGCGCTCTTACCACTGCGCCACAGAGGGGGTTATAGTAAATTAAGTTAAATAATCATTTCTGTCTACTACCAGAGGCGTCTTTTTCTTCTTCTTCTTCTTCTTCAGCCTGTGTTCGTCCACTGCTGGACATAAGCCTCTTCCATTTGCTTCCATCGATTTCTACACTTGGCAATTTTCATCCACTGCTTGTCCGCGACTTGTTTGATATCATTTGCCCACCTCTTCTGCAATCTGCCTACTCCTCGCCTGTTCTCTCTTGGTCTCCAGTTTGTTAGTCTGTGTCCATTTTTCGGGATTATCTCGGGCAACATGTCCGACCCATTGCTACTTGAGCCTTGCTATACGTTCTGCGACCTCAGTAATCTTTGTTCCTTCACGAATGGCGATATTTCGAATTCTGTCCCTCAAACTATGTAATCCCTAGCATGGCCCTCTCCATCGCTCTTTGGGTTGTACTGATCTGCTCTAAGGTTTTCTTTGTAAAGGCCATGGTCTCCAGTCCATATGTAGTTACGGGCAAGATACATTTGTCATAAACTCTACGTTTTAGACACATTGGTATATCTTTATTCTTCAAGATAAAGCTTAACTTGCCGAAAGCTACCCAAGACAATTGTATGCGTCTTTTTATTTCGGCTATTTGGTTTTCTTTGCCGATTTTAATGGTATGTCCAAGATATATATTATAGTGGTATACATTTTCACCATTTGGATATGCCAAATGGTTTTTAGTAACTACAATGAAATGCAAAAAATTGAATTTTGCATCGTAGATTTAAAATGCGTTTATCTCGAAAACGGTTGAGTTTATTGAGATGAATGTAGTATACCTTTTTTAAGTAAAGATAATAGGGGAATAAAAATTTTGATCTCAAAATTATGTAGAGTGGGGGATAAAAAAAATGAACCAATTAAATGAGCGCTGAAAGACGTATGTGGCGCCCTCTGTTGAGTTGAACTGGATATGAGAAATTCGACCTAAATGTTTAAACAATAATAATTGTTTTGGATAAATTATTTTAAAACTATCGTTTTTTTTGGTTGTTTGGCCTTCGGACTCAAGTGCCCATTCAGCCAGTAGCAAATCTGTAACTTAACCTATTCTAACTAAACTAACTACACTATTATTCTGGAAATTAAAAAAAGAACTACGATGGGGAGAGGAATTGGGATTAATTTTCAGACCTAGGGGTCATTCAAGGTAGCTCACAGACAGAAAGGGTAGACCACGGAAAGTATAGGTAAATAGGTAATATATTTGGCGATATAACAGAGGTAACGAGCTTAACTCCAACACTAAAGTTTTAAGTCACACATTTTAATCAACTTAAGAATAATTTTGTACACCTGATACGTATTTAATGATAGCAAATGGAGTATATTGAAAGGGAGGTATAAGTTTTGCAATAATAAATTATTAATAAATTCCTGTCTTTGTATTTCAAATTTACTGCAAGCAAAAAAAATGTGATCCAAGTCGCTCACCACATTACAGGTTTCACAAAGTTCGGTGTTGACTACACCGATTCTATATGCATGTCCAAATTTAAGCCTACAAATGATAGAGGATCCGATATAATAAGATCGATCTGCACGATCTGTTTAATGGATAAAAATTATTGGATATATGATTTAGTATGTTAACAATTACAAAAAGCAAGGGTTGCCCGATTTAATCTTGTTCTAACTACAATTAATTAATAATTAAAAAATGATAAAAAATTTCAACCCGGCCAGATAATATTTCAGATAATTTATAAATAAAAAAAAAAATTTCGACCCAGCCAGATAATATTTCAGATTTTTTGGATCATTCTTAACAAAAAAGGTCTTTTGTAATTTTTCTCTAAAGTTGATCGTTTTCGAGTTATAAACAATTTAAAACTGAAAAAAGAACGAAAGATGACAATTTTCAAGGATCAAAAACACAAGTAAAGAATATTATTTTTGTAATCATCAAGTACATAAATTCAAGTTCAAACCTTTTTCTATCAGGTCTCGATAAGAATTTTAGCCATGTTTTATTCTAAAACATATTTTTGTAATGGTTAATGAGGAAGGTTTCTTATGGGGAGACGGGCATTAACAACTAAAAAACAATGTTTCATAATGAAATAAGTCCAAAGGACTTATCAAGAACATTTTTATATATGAGGTTTGAACTTGAAATTAGGTACTTCGTAATTTTAAAAATTATATTTTATACTTCTGCTTTTGAGCCTTGAAAATCGTCATCTTTCGTTCTTTTGTCATATTCTTGGTGCCACAACACTGTCGGATTATGTCCAAGCTGTGGGTGAAAAATAGGTCGATTTCAGGATATAATTCAGGAATTTTTGAAACCTATCAGGTGTTGTAAAGGACGATGCCAGAGATAACTTACACTAAAATGTAACCAAAAATTTTGTGCACTTTTTTATTTATGACGATTTTCATTTGCTAAATTTGCTATTTTTAAAGATTTTTAATTTTGCAGCTTAAGATATTGATTTTAGAGAAACACTTTTAAATCGAAAATTGTAGTAAATTAAAAAACCTACAATTTGAGCTATCGCAAGTTTAATTGTGTTAATTGGTTATTGCAAAACAGCCTGCGGAAGGTCCAAAATGGCCGTTTTTTGCAATTGCATTATTATATATATATATATATATATATATATATATATATATATATATATATATATATATATATATATATATATATATATATATGTTACAGTTCAAGTTGATTATTCAGTTGGAGTTGACTCCAACTAGTTGGAGTCAACTCTAACGGCCGGTTTCAGTAAAAGTTGATTATAAATATAAAATGAAGATTTATATTCAACATTTACTAGTAAAAGTAGACTCCAACTAGGAAAAGTATACTCTTCCCAATGTCATTTAGTAAAAGTTGATTCTGATTCACACAAACAGCCGATTCTAGAAATTAAATGTTACTGAATATGTTCAAATTAGTCTAAACTGTATCGTCGCCCCCGTTAGGTAAATTACTCCGATTCGAATTTTTTGCACAAACTTACTCAAAAAGAGGTCCTTATAACAAATCTACTGCGTGCCAGGCAGTATCTTGATCGATAAATTGTTTAAACAATTTTTTTTAGACAAATTCACAAAAATAATTTTTTCACTTCGAGTATTTTTTTTTTAGATCATTTGGGTTATTCTGAGCAAAAAAAGGTATTTTGTGATTTTTCTTTAAAATTGATTGTTGTCGAGTTATACGCGATTTAAAATTTGAAAAATGCGAAAATAGCCATTTTCAAGGCTTAATAACTCGGTTAAAATCCATTATTATGAAAGTCAGAAAGTGACCAAATCAAAGTTTATAGCCCCCTCTACAAGATCCAGCAGAAATTTTGTCACTGTTTTATTACTAAGCTTTATCTTTAATTATTAACAATGAGCGCTAAGTGCGTATTAGGCGGCCGTCAATGGTGAGTGCCAAAGAGATGCACCATTCCAGCCGTCCAATGATTAGCGCTCATTGTTGATAATTAAAAATAATATCTTATTAATGAAATAATGACAAAAATTTCTTCAGGATCTTATAGAGGTAGCTTTAATCTTTGATTTTTTTTAGTTTCTGAATTTCATAATATATAATATCGTATGGCAGTTTTGCCTTTCGGACAGTTCCGGCGCCAATTACATCTTTAACCCTGTTTCAAGTAACTAGTGTCGATGTACACTAGCCCAGGGGACCGACGGCTTAACGTGCTCTCCGAGGCACGGTGAGACGGCTCGTGTCATTATTGGAAATGAAAATGGTTTGTCTTTAGCAGGGCTCGAACCCACGTGCACTGGCGTACGAGTCCAGCGATTATGCCGTTGCTGCACGGCTGCTCGCTCGACTTTCACAATAATTTATCTTTAACCGAGTTATTAAACCTTGAAAATAATTATTTTGGCGTTTTTCAAATTTTAAGTCGCTAATAACTCGACAACAGTCAATTTTAGAGAAAAAAAGGCCCAACTGATCTAAAAAAAAATTGTACGAATTGAAAAAATTACATATTTTAGCGAATTTGTTTAAAATCATTGTTTATCGCCAACGTCACTAAAATCATTCGATATTGAACACTTTGTTGTATTGAAAGAAGAATGTTACTTTACCTGCCGCCATAATTAATCAAATTAACCGAGATTGAATGTAAGTGGTCAATGGCAGCAATCGATTATTTATTTGAGTGAAATTAAAATGTATTTACTTTAATTATTAAAAATATTGTACAAAATTTATCTTATTATTAATAAAATTTATGTCAAAAAGTAAAATTCTATAGTGTTTCGCAATTATATTCATACAAAATAAATCAAAACTTTAGAGATTTAGTAATTAGGTAGGTATACAATATTGATAACTATCGATTAAACATCAAAACCGGCCATCATGCAAAAGTCATCTGTCATTACTGTCATACGAAATTTTTATTTCGTCTAAAATTAAAAAAAATTGCTCAAAGTTGTAAGTAAGTGTTAATGTTTTTTATGATTGACGATATAATAATTTTGTACGCACCACCTCAATACTCTTTATCGAACGCGTCTGTTCCTCTGCTCGTAATATCAGACTCGTTCGATTAAGAGTCACTTTACTGACTGACTTTACTGAAATTGGTTAAACAATTTTTCGACCGCGGTACCGCGTGACACCCTGTGTATTTGTTATAAGGATTATTATACGGATGTATTTCTTTGAGTAAGTTTGTGCAAAAAATCGAATCAGAATAATTTACCTAACGGGGGCGACGTTACAGACTATACTAATAAGTAGTTAAAACGGTCAAAACAAAGAAACCCACACTCATCAAAAATGCACTTGAGATTCTCGTATAATCAACATTTACTGAATCGATCCAGGAAGAGTCAACTCCAACTAGTAAAAGTTGATTTAAATTTTTAAAATCAACTTTTACTGCTCGTTTCAGTTGGAGTTGACTCCAACTAGTTGGAGTCAACTCTAACTGAGAATCAACTTGAACTGTAACATATATATTGTAAAAACAACTTTTTGTATTTTTTTAAAGCTTTAAAATGAAGATCTTTCAATTTCAAACATAAAAAAAAATTGTAAAGCCCAATTGGTGAACTCGTTGTTTAGATATTATAAATTGTTTATCCCGAAAGGTCAAATGCCGAAGGCTATAACTTTTTGAAAGAAAATCGTAGAGAGTTAATACTAGATTAATACTAGATCCACTCTCCTTCTAAAGACTTATATTTTCATATTCTAATGTAAATCAATCCATAAAACATTTTAAAATCTCTTATTTCGGGTTTGAAAATAAGGAGACAAATTTCGTTATAAACATTTAGAAGTGAAGCGGCTCCTATACATCCTATGAATTTCTAACTTGCAGACTATTACTGCTCGAGACAAAATAAAGATTCAAAACAAAATAAAAATTTTCTGCGACCACCTGAAGCCGAGATAATTGTTTTTGTTTTCTTAAATCGTAGTGACTTTATTTATAACAATTAAGAAATTATTTCACAGTCATTGACTAAAGAAAGACCTATATTATCTTAAAATAAAAATTATTTTAAAAGAAAATTACATTTAAATATTAAAAATGATTTTTTAAGTGGAGTGGAGATTTATTTTTCTTTACGATTGTGATTTATTGTGTCGGTTGCCCTTAGCAACCTATAGTACATTGAATAGCTGTTTTTACTCAAAATTTTAAAGAACCGCTTGGATTGACATGAAATTTGCCATACACATACATAACATGTCAAAGAAGAAAAGTGATACTGGGCAGATGTGTGCTTTTGCTCTGGGGGTGAGTTTAACCCATTATGGGGGGAGGGGGGTGAAAAAATATACGTTCAAAACAAGTCTGGAAATGGATAAACTGGCTAATTCTAAACAACTTTTTTGTTCTATAGCATATTTTCACTAAGTTAATACTTTTCGAGTTATTTGCTACTAATACCTTCATTTTTCAACAAAGAAAAAACACGTTTTTACTAAGTTTCTTACAAGTAACTCAAAAACTAAGTATTTCATTGAAAAAAACATTCTAGGCAAACATATAGCCCATAAAAAAGTGAAAAAAATGTTGTATGTATGAGATTCCTAGATCTAGTAAAAGAATGAGTTATAAGTAATAAAAAATAGGTTCATACTCGCCAAATTCAAAATTGAATATTTGAACGAGACGGTCCTGTGCTGTAAATTGTAAGACGCGTTTCAAAGCAGCTCCGAAACTAAACCCAATTTGGGAGGTTTCGAGCGCCCAAAAATTATCGAAATTATGCTATATGTAGTGACAATATATAGTGCCTACACTACTGACGGAGAGAAGGTAAAAATTTAAAATTGAATAATAGCCAAAATTACGATTATTCACATTGCCTTGAGAAGAAATCAAGTTTCTGAGGGGATAGCCCGAACGAGATTTTTTATCGCGAGGCAATTAAGATATCGTTTTACTTTTTGTTTTACATTTCACTTTTATTTTGCTAAACGCTAATAATTAGGTATAGATAAAACAGGTCAGTGCTCAGGAGCTATCGTGTACAATTAAATATGGGAGACGACAGCGAACAAAAATTGAATAAAATGATGAAAATGTGAAAAGCCTCATAACCGAAATTCGGGAAATAAAACAGGAAAATTCTAAACAGAACTAATTGATATGAACAGAGTTTTAACTGAAGAAAATTTCAGAATGAAGAAAGACATAGAACTGCTCGCAACAAAAGTAGAACAGAACGAAAGAGACAAAAAGAGAAAAACATTGTCATTACTGGTATAGAGACAGACAACGTCGGTAATAAATGTCTAAAGGAACAAGCCAAAAGTATCATGACAGATTTGCTAGAACTGCAAGTGGACCTGAAAGAAGTATATAGCATAGGGAAAAACAAATGCATCATAGAATTAGAATCATTCGAAGACAAACTGAGAGTAATGGAAGCCAAAAAGAAACTGAAGAACCATCCACATAAGAGAATATATATTGACCACGACCTCACTAAAAAAGAACTAGAAACGCAATCTATAATAAAAAGGAGGGCATCAGAGGAAAGAGAGAAAGGAAAAAGAGTGAGAATTGGATTAAAAAATTATGGGTTGATAACATACAATTTGATTGGATTAAAAATGAAAACAGATTAGAAAAACACTCATCTACGGACAAACAAAAATTTGGGTAAAAAAACTGATGATAATAGACGAAGAAATGGACCGACAAATGGCAACGAATAATGATATGATCTTAACAGACACAACAACGAGCAACACAAAAATGAAAATACTGAAAATAGCAACGTGGAACATCAGAAGTATCAACGACAAAGAACGAGAACTCATACAGGAATTTGAAAGTTACAAACTAGACATCCTAGCAGTAACAGAATTAAAAAAGAAAGGACAGGGAACCATAGAACAAGAATGGGGACATTTACTGTTATACAGTGGAGTAAAACCAGAGCTACGAGCGGCCGCAGGGGTTGGTTGCATTATAGCAAAAGAACATATAAAGCATATGACAAGATGGGAATTTATATCTGAGAAAATATTAAAAATTGAAATGGATATAGATCAAACTAGTAACACAACAATAACAATTGATGGATTCGACCGTTACTTGATGGAAGTTCATTTTATCTAACAATAAAAAACTGAAAACGTTTGTTTTCTATACTTCCACAAAATTTATTATATCTAAGTGACTACAGCTGTTTCGGCGGAGTGCCTTTCTCAAGTAATATAGTTTACAATGTGTTTGCCTTTTTAATCTTCAACTGAAGAGGTTGAGGAGTGGGGAGCTGTTTGTCTCGAGTTGGTCATTCAGAATTATATCTGTATTTTTCAGTTTATTAATTTCCATAGATTCTAAAAAAGATAGCTTAAGGCCTTTATTTTGAATATGTAGAATTTTAAACTCTTCATTGAAAGAATGATTATGATCTAGAAGGTGAAGTGCGTATGTAGAAGTGTCTGTTTTTCTATTGTTGAATGCCCTTTTGTGTTCTGCTATCCGTTTGTCAAAAGTTCTGCCAGTTTGACCGATGTACGTTTTCGGACAGTCACCACAAGTTAGTTTGTACACACCACTCTGTAGTTGCTTTCTCTTTCGGCTTTTATTGTTCTTAATATATTTGCTTAAGTTGTTGTTAGTTCTGAAAGCTGGTGTTATTCCTTTCTTTTTTATGTATCTGGCTATTGTTGTTGTTATCTTGCCAGTATATGTGAGAGAGCAGAAGGTACTGGGTTCTTTCTGTGGTGGTGGATACACTAATTTCAGGGCTTTCTTATGGAGTTTTTGGTTTAAAATTTTGTTAACTGTTTGTTCGTTATAGCCGTTGTTTACTGCTATTTGTTTAATGATGTTTAGTTCTATTTCGAAGTTATTTTTTGTCATGGGAATTTCTGTCAGTCTATGTATCATGCTATGGTAGGCTGCTAATTTGTGTTGTGTAGGATGCGATGATGAATTGTGTATAGTTGTGTCAGTATGGGTAGGTTTATGATATATGGAGAACTCATGTTTGTTGTGTAGTCTGGAAATCGTTACATCTAGAAAGTTTATAGAGTTATTCTGTTCTGTTTCTACTGTAAACTCAATATTATTATGAAGTGAATTAATATATGATAGAAATTGGTCAAGTTGTCTGTTAGTTCCTGTAAAGCATACTAGTATATCATCCACGTATCTCCACCAATATAAGAACTGTTTAAATACGGGATGTTTAGAAATTGTTGTTTCAAGTTGGTTCATGAAATTTGCATAAATCAAGACTATTTTGAATTCAATAATCAAATATACACAAACAACAGTGCAGGACTTATTATGGGTAATCCTCTAAGCCCATTGCTATCAGATATATTTATGAACAAACTAACAAACTATTTATGTACAAACTAACTTGTGGTGACTGTCCGAAAACGTACATCGGTCAAACTGGCAGAACTTTTGACAAACGGATAGCAGAACACAAAAGGGCATTCAACAATAGAAAAACAGACACTTCTACATACGCACTTCACCTTCTAGATCATAATCATTCTTTCAATGAAGAGTTTAAAATTCTACATATTCAAAATAAAGGCCTTAAGCTATCTTTTTTAGAATCTATGGAAATTAATAAACTGAAAAATACAGATATAATTCTGAATGACCAACTCGAGACAAACAGCTCCCCACTCCTCAACCTCTTCAGTTGAAGATTAAAAAGGCAAACACATTGTAAACTATATTACTTGAGAAAGGCACTCCGCCGAAACAGCTGTAGTCACTTAGATATAATAAATTTTGTGGAAGTATAGAAAACAAACGTTTTCAGTTTTTTATTGTTAGACAACAATAACAATTGTATATGGACCAGGTGAAGATGAAGTTGCAAGTAAAAAAGATGACTTCTGGGAGGAGCTGACAGATATAGTGGAAAACGTAAATGGCAGACTAATCATCATGGGAGATTTTAACAGTAGAGTAGGAAAAGGAAATGACACAATAGATGTAATTGGAATGCATGGAGAGGAGACCAGAAACCTAATGGAAATAGATTGATCAATTTTTAATACGTAACGAATACGTTTTACATGCACCAAGATATACACAAATATACCAGAGAAGTTAGAAGCAGAAATGAAAGATCAATAATAGATTATGTACTAATCAAGAGAAAACATCGAAAAGAAATAACTGACTACTTAACTCCAGAATTCGGTATCACAAGTACGACAAAAATAACACAACAGCTCTCACAAAACACGAAAACGAAAAAAAAATCGTAAATTTGATTTTGATAAAACTAAAATCTTAAAAAGTGAACACAACAAAAAGAAGAGGGAACTCCTAGAGTCCATAGAAATTTAAAAAAATATCAACGCTGTGAATGACAAAAGAGAAGTCAGAAATCTTAACAAAGTTTATTTCAACTTAATTTAAAATAAACTACTCATATAATAAATTCAGCACGCCTATGATGCAGAGGAAACTAATTGTTTTATCATAAAATCAAATATTAACGAACACTACAGTAATTTTTGACATATTCAATGATTGTAACGTAATGACTTAGTGGGTTCTGTTCCTGTGCTTTCAAACATTTTAACATTGTTTTAATTGTGACGTCTATTTATGTACCTGTTTTACGACTAAATTTGCGATTGCTTGGTAAGTCAATTTTCTTTTAAAATTGTATTGTATCTATCAATAAATGTTTTTTAGTCAATCCTTGAAAAAGGCATGGATTTCCTGCCGAAACGTCGGAAAAATAATAAAATGTCATAACACCACAGACAATCTTTTTTTATGAACCTAAGCCCAAGAAACTTTGGTAAAATATATATATATATATATATATATATATATATATATATATATATATATATATATATATAAACAAACAAATGAAATAGAGAATGCGGAAAAATCCCCTTACGAACAATTCACACATCCACTACTTCGGGCTGGGAAAAATATTTGGGTTATATATATATATATATATATATATATATATATATATATATATATATATATATATATATATATATATATATATATATAAGTTAAGAAACCAGAACTGCTAAATCACCAATAATAAAAGGACAGCGTCAGCAAGCTTCACCTCGACCACACCTCGGCGTCACCGAACTTATAAATAAACTTTTGCATTGTATAGCGTCACTCTTATTTTGCATTTAACTGTAGTAAGTAGTCCCTTGTCAATAAAGTTCTTTTTAAAAACGTTGTTCTTGGACTTAGAAACTTCACTGGCGCAGTCAGTAGGATTTTTCGGGAATTACGTCGCAAAATTACGTTACAAAAATCGAACGATTTCGCGAGTAGTTTTTCGTTTTAACGATTTACCGGAAAACCGAACTTTTTGTGAAAGTGTCCAAGATCAGCTTTAGACAAGGTATCACCAAGACCTGGGGAGAGAACAAGAATCGTCGAACCCTAGAGGCAGTAGATTTTAAGCAGTAGTTCAACGAGACCTGGGAGAAGAACAAAATCGTCGAATCCTATAGGCAGAAATGTTGAAATTCTACATTTTAATGTAAGTGTTTCCTATTTTTTCCATTTTATTATTCCATTTTATATTTTCCTATACATATTTGAGAATACTTATAGTCAGAGAGCTAACGACAGTAAATGATTTTTTTTAAGATTTTATGATTTTACAAAGATTTTTATTTTAAATAAGAAAAATATTATTACTATATTATATTATTATATTTTTGAAAATATTTGATTATTTTGAAGTTGAAACGTATTTTATATTTTATTGCAAGTTGATATAGTATCTGAATAAAAAGAATAACTATTTAATGAGTGAAACTGATAGTAAATTAGATTTAAGTAGCCTTGTAGCAGAATTAAATTCAATTTTAGAACCAAATAGTAATAAAGATAACGAAATGGCTCAAACAAACTACCAATTGTTAAAACTATACTTAGATTCTATCCCAGCATATGATGGTAATCCACATACTTTAACCATATTTATTGAAAATTGTGAAAATTTAATAACTAATTTTGCTAGCCAAACAGATGGCACTTTGAATACATTTTTACTTCGAGCTATATTAGGTAAATTAAATGGAAGAGCTCAAATGTTAATAGGCTCTAGGGCAGAATTAAATACATGGCAACTTGTAAAGGATGCCCTTAATCTTAGTTTTGGAGATCAGAGAGATCTCGATTGCCTTATCCAAGACCTGATAACGTTGAGGCCTTTCAAAAATGAAACCCCTTATAATTTTGGCATGCGTTGCCAAGAAACACGTAGTTTAGTAGCACAAAAATTAAATACCCTTAATATTAAAGCACCAGAAAAATTAATTAGAATACAAAGTTACGATGACTTATGTTTAAAAACTTACATTAGAGGCTTACCCTTATCGTTACAAACAAATATTAGATTGAGAAACCCAGACAGTTTAGAGAAAGCTATGTGCTTCGTTATCGAAGAAGAGAATTTTCTATATTCGTTACAACGCGGAAATAATTTAAACTCACAAAATTCTTTTAGACCCTCATCGAGACATACTCCTATGAGAAACAATAATACTAATCAAACTTTTATTCCTAGAAATAATTTTCAACAAAATCGCCCTAATATGAGATTTCCACCTTACCAATATCAAAATATCAGACCGCAATACCAGAATAATAATTTTAATCCTAACAATACTTTTCAACCACACCAAAATCATTTCCGAAATTTCAATAATTATAATACTAACTTCAACCCAAGAAATTTCGACAATAATAATTCTAATTTTCGACCAAGATACTTCCATAATAATAATCCTAATTTTCAACAAAGAAATGTTAATAATCAACCCCAAAATCAAAATCAATACCAGCCAGAACCGATGGATACAAATTCACGAAATACTTCTTTAAGATCTAAACCACATTTTACTTCCACGCAATTATTTAATCAACAAATAAATAACGATCAAATACAATTCGAAAATCCCTTTGAAAATAATAATATTCCCACTGATTACGAATATCCGACTCAAAGTTCATTACCCTATTCATTACCGCCTTACGAGAACAATTATGAAACTCAATCCAGTCCTTATCAAACTCAAGACAACACAAATGAAAGATCATATCACAGTCCAACTCAAAATGTTGAAAACGTAAATTTTTGCATGACCCAAGAAAATTACAATCCGACATAATATACTTAAATACAACGATAGCAGATTTACCACATATTATTATACCAGAACTCAATGCCAGATTTTTATTAGATACAGGGTCTTCCAAAAGTTTAATCTCTCCACAGTTAGCGCATAAATATTATAAAAATTTTATTTCTTATGAAAATTTTAATATACAGACGGCTCACGGAATTTCCATGCACAATGAAATAATTAATATTCCAGCTTTTAACATTTTTAAAGTAAACCAATATAATAAGTTTTATGTTTTTAAATTTAGCGAAAATTTTGATGGATTAATTGGTATAGATTTATTACAAAAATTAAAAGCTTCAATTAATGTCAACACGAGACAAATGAAAACGCCTTATGTAACTATACCCATAATTTTTGAACCCAGTAAAAAGAATATATTATATCCCAAAGCAACTTTTAATCATACAATAATTATTCCCCCTAGAACTAAGCAAATAGTCAAAATACCGGTAAAATTAAATGAAGGATTAGGTATACTAGAATATAAAAATTTCGGTAAAGGAATCGAAATGCCTAAAGCAGTAGTTAACGTAAAAAATAATTTTGCTATAACCACTATTACGAATATGAGCGAATATAAGACAACGTTAAGTAATATTGAACCCTTAGATATAGAACCATTAGATATAGTAAATACTAATTTTATAAGAAAGATGGAAACTGACGAAGAAACGTCTATTAATGATGATAATATGTTAAAAAGGAATTTAAAAAATATAAGGATAAATCATTGCAACAAAGAAGAAAAAGAATTACTAAGAAATCTTTGTTTCCAATATAGAGACATATTTTATTGTGAAGGCATACCCTTAAGTTTTACTAATAGTATTAAACATAAAATTAAAGTTACTGATGATTCTGCAATATATACAAAATCATATCGTTTCCCGGAAGTTCACCGAGAAGAAGTTAAATCCCAAATAAATAAGATGTTAGCAGAAGGTATAATAGAAGATAGCAATTCAGCGTTTTCGAGTCCCATTTGGGTGGTCCCGAAAAAACAAGATGCTACAGGAAAAAGAAAATGGCGTCTAGTAATAGATTACAGAAAGTTAAACGAGAGAACCGTAGATGATAAATACCCATTACCAAACATAACAGAAATTTTAGATAAATTAGGAAGAGCAAATTATTTTTCGACACTAGATCTTGCAAGTGGCTTCCACCAAATAGAAGTAGACCCACAAGATGTTGAAAAAACAGCCTTTAGTACCCCACAAGGTCACTTTCAATTTAAAAGAATGCCTTTTGGTTTGAAAAATGCACCCTCAACTTTTCAGAGAGTAATAGACAATGTTTTAAGAGGACTAACAGACGAAACATGTATAGTATATTTGGACGATATTTTAATTTATAGCACATCTTTACAAGAGCACCTTGAAAAATTAAAAATAGTTTTCGAAAGACTTAGAAAAAGTAATTTAAAGGTACAATTAGACAAGTCAGAATTTTTACAAAAAACAGTTATGTATTTAGGACATGTAATTACCCCTCAAGGCGTAAAACCAAACCCTGATAAAATCGCCGCCATAAAAAGATTTCCCATTCCAAAAACCCAAACTGAAATAAAAAGCTTTTTAGGATTACTAGGTTACTATAGACGATTTATAAAAGATTTTGCAAAAATTACTAAACCAATGACCAAATGTTTGAAAAAAGGTTCTAAAGTAAACCACGATAAAGATTTTATTGACTGTTTTGAAACTTGCAAACAAATATTAACAAATGATCTATTTTACAATACCCAAATTTTAGCGAACCATTTATATTAACGACAGATGCTAGCAATTATGCAATTGGAGCCGTATTATCACAAGGAAATGTACCAAACGATCGACCCATCGCATACGCCTCAAGAACACTAAATAAATCAGAGACAAATTATTCAACTATAGAAAAGGAGCTATTAGCAATTGTATGGGCCTGTAAACATTTTAGACCATACCTTTACGGAAGAAAATTTTTCATTTACAAGGATCACAAACCATTATCTTGGCTTTTTAGTCTAAAGGAGCCAAACTCAAAATTAATACGTTGGCGTCTAAAACTAGAAGAATTCGATTATAAAATTATTTATAAAAAAGGAAAACACAATACAAACGCAGACTGTCTATCTCGCATTACAATTAACGCATTAGAAGATGAATCAATAATAAATAATCCTGGAGACGTAGACGAAGATATTTTAAAGTACCTCCAAAATTTTGCAGAGAATCCATTAGAGCCACAACCTTCAACAAGTGACAATAACGAATCGAGAAAAATTAACATTATTTCTGATATAAGAATACCTCCAGACAAAATAAGTACACAAGACGAAAGCTCAGACGAATCTACACAACATACAACCGCAAACGAAACAACGAATCAAGGAATACCCATTTTAGACGAAATAATAAATAACAAAGTTCACCAAATCTTAGTATACCCTAACGTTTACCCAAAAACCGATATAACTCATGAAACTTATCAAAACCATAAAATAATTAAAGTAAAAATCCCTGAAACTGATAATGAAAAAGATATTTTTGAATTTCTTATGGCATACACAGACCTTAACACTACATTTTATTTGTACTTCAGTAAAGACAACCTGTATAATGATTTTAATAAATATTACCTAAAACATTTTTCTGAAAATGGTCCGAAACTAATTAAATGCACTAGATTAATTAATACAGTAGCAAACGAAGAGGAACAAATAATTTTATTAAAAAACTACCACGAAGGAAAAACTAACCATAGAGGAATTAACGAAACATTTGAAAAATTACGTCAAAATTATTACTGGAAAAATATGAAGACAACTATTACTAATTACATTAACGAATGTTCTATTTGCCAAAAAAATAAATATGGTAGACACACCCCTTATGTCCCACTAATGCTTACGGAAACCGCCAGCAAACCTTTTCAAATTATTCATATAGATATTTTTACATATGACGGTAACAAATATTTGACCCTCACAGACGCATTTACTAAATTTGCTCAAGCTTATTCTATTCCAGGTAAAAACGCAATTCACATTACGAAATCCTTAATAAAATACTTCACTTCTTTCGGCATTCCCCAATTAATAGTAGCAGACAAAGGTAGAGAATTTAATAATGAAGTAATAAAAGATTTATTAGCAATTCACAAAATCAAAGTTCATTTTACTACTCCCGGTCACCATGAATCAAATTCAATAGCTGAACGAATACACTCTACACTAATCGAACATTTAAGACTTCTAAAACAAACGTATCCTAACGAAGATGACCTAATGGACTATGCTCTTATAGCTTACAATAATTCTATTCATAGTTCCACAAAATTTACCCCATTTGAACTAACTTTCGGACATACAGATTCTAGAAACCCCAACGAACTATTTCTTTCCCAAAATTTCTATTCAGAATATATAAATAATCATAAAGACAAATTAAAACACGTTTACCAAAATGTACATGAAAATCTAACACAAAATAAAACTAAAGTAATTGATAAACGAAACGATCAAGGAGAAATAAATTCAGAATTTAAAATTGGACAAGTAGTTTATAAATTTAATACCCAAAAACGTAACAAAAAACATCAACCATACTTAGGTCCCTACAAAATAACCAAAATTCTTGACAGAAACCGAGTAGAACTTGTACGACAAAGACTTAAATATAAAAAAGACATTAACCAGACAGAAATTATACATATTAAAGAACTAAAGAAACCTCCCGTTGCAGGTTCACCCTCTGGACAACAAACGTCGACGCAAGACGAGACACATCCAAATTCCATAACTTAAACGACAATCCCGGACTTTTACCCCTTCATTTAGGCACAGCCCGAATTCAGACAGATGTTTGGACTTTTATACATATCTATGACATTACAAACATTACTACAAATTTCCTTACTCTACAAAATCAATATGATTCCATGATAAATACCCTTTCAAATACTTCCCAAATTCTAAGCTTTAATAAAGAATTTCAAGACTCCTATCATTTAATCCAAATTTTAGAAAACAAAATTTATCTCGAATTAAGACAATTAAATCCCTTTTGGAATACCAGATCTAAAAGATCTCTATTTGATGGTGTAGGTTCCGCAATAAAATTTATAACCGGAAACCTAGACCAAAACGATGCAAAACGCTACGACGACGCTATATCAACTTTAACAAATAATCAGAATAATATTAAAACTATAGTTAAAAACCAAATCACCTTATTAAGATCTTCAATAAAGAATTTTGAAAATAATACAAAAATCTTAGCCCATAACCAGTTAATTTTAAGTTCACGAATAACAGAAGTTCAAAACTTAATTAAAGATATAAAGATAGAAAAAGTTGAGACATTTCATTATTTTGCACTAGAAAGACTTGTATCGCAATTTTACACTAGTTTCCAAATTATTTATGATCTTCTAGAAAAAATCGAAGCTATCAGCTTTTCAAAACTAAATACATTTCATAATTCGATAGCCGACCCAGATGAACTATTTCTCGAAATTTTAAACGTTAGTAAATTCCTTAAAAATAACAAATTCCCTTTTGAATTATCTTTGCAAAATATTTTGTTGTTCGAAAAAATAATAAAGATAAAAAGTTATAGTAAAGCAAATAAAATAATTTTTGTACTTAAATTACCCATTGTTGAGATCAATGACTATGATTATTATCATCTTTATTCCTTTCCGACCCGATACCAAACTCATTTTAGATCAATTATTCCAAAATCCAAGTTGCTACTTTCCAATCGATACCAATATGCACTTGCCAACGTTCAATGTCAAAAATTGTTAGAAGAAGAATATTTATGCCACGATGTCCAGTCCATTGAAGTAACACCAACAGCCCCTTGCGAAGTTCAACTAATACAGTACTCAAAATTTGTAAATCAATGTCAATCAGTGCCAACAGAAATTAACAATATAAAAATTTAAAAACTTGAAAACAATAAGTGGATCGTAATAACTCTAAACAAAGTGATTAGTATTCAAAAATGCGACAAAAATTCGGACAATATTCCATTAAACGGTAGTTACTTAATCGAACTCAATAGTGCGTGCGAAATTTATATAGACAATTACGTTTTAAAATCATTTGAACTAAAAACTCCAAACTTTGTTAAAATGGAACTGCCAAATTTAGAAGTGTTACTAAAAACCCCGGTCAGTGATCTAAACTTTAAAACAATAAAAATAGACTCAATAAAATTAGACGAATTAAATAATGTTCAAAGTGCTTTAGCAGATCAAGAAAACAAAATAGACAATCTAGACACAGTTCCCATTCATTTTCAACATGTCAGTTTTTATACCATAATTTTATATGTCATAGCAATCATCTTCCTTGTCTACACCATTTGGCAAATATACAGAAAAAATACGAATCCAGAATCACCAAAGGAATCCACAGAACAAGAAAAGAAGGTACCAGAAAATTTTCCATTTCTTCGAACTATGCTACCCCATAGTTCTCATCTAGCCCCGGAGGAGTTAAGAAACCAGAACTGCTAAATCACCAATAATAAAAGGACAGCGTCAGCAAGCTTCACCTCGACCACACCTCGGCGTCACCGAGCTTATAAATAAACTTTTGCATTGTATAGCGTCACTCTTATTTTGCATTTAACTGTAGTAAGTAGTCCCTTGTCAATAAAGATCTTTTTAAAAACGTTGTTCTTGGACTTAGAAACTTCACTTATATAATATATATATATATATATATATATATATATATATATATATATATATATATATATATATATGCAAAATAATATACGGGAAATAAATATTCTCACCCTCGTCTGTGCTGCCATCTTGAGAACGTTTTCGCTGTCTACAGCTCATCAGTCAAGCTCTCAGAACAGACGAAGATGTAGAATATTCCCTCCGTATACCCGCGGCCGTAATACAGCCATGCAGTCCTTATAGCTAACTCATATATATATATATATATATATATATATATATATATATATATATATATATATATATATATATATATATATATATTGATGCACGTTAAGTTGTGACTTCCGGTATACAGAAGAGGCTGTCCGACTTCCACCTTTTCTACTAGGAATTATTTTTTAAAAATTGTGTATTTGGTAAAAGGGGGGCTTATAAAATGGATCTACCTATTGAGGGGAAAGGATTTACCAAAATAAATTTTGTATATATATACGTATATACCGAAGCGTACAGCATACGTTATGGCTTCCATATATAGGGTAGTTCAAGGCGCGTTGTCACTTCCAGCGGTGTTGTCATATTTTGGAAGTCACAACGACTCTTCTGCTAGATTTACCTCCTATTTTGAGCGTAATGTGTGATCTTTTGAAACTTTTACTGTGAATACAGTTGTCTGTGTTTTAAAGTTGTCTATTTAAATTAAAATATTGATATTCTTTTGATTATACAGGTTTACAAAAAAATACATTTCGGACTATTTGACGAAACCATATGACTAGGGGGGTTTTTGGGGTCGCTGGTTACGAATCCGGGGTTCGCTAACCTCTATCACGTCAGGTAAAGGTTATTTCAAGGACAAATCAAGATAAATCGACAGTCGCTCTGAAAAAGTATATTAGGAGGGTTTTGGGGTCGCTTATAACGAATCCCGGATCCGCTGACCTCTATCACGTATAGCTGAAGGTCATTTCGAGGTCAAATCAAGATAAATCAACACAATCGCTGTGAAAAAGTATATTAGGGTGTTTTTGGGGTCCCTGATCACAAAACTGGGGCCCGTTGAGCTCAACCACGTCAGGTAAAGGCCATTTCAAGGTCAAATCAATTTTGTTAACTCCTCCTGATTTGAACTTGAAATGACCTTTACATGACGTAGTAGAGCTCAACGGACCGCAGTTTTCATGATCAGCGACCCCAAAACTCCCTATACTTTCAGAGCAATTGTGTCAATTTATGTTGATTTGACCTTAAAATGACTTTGAACTAGACGAGATAGAGGTCAGCGGACTCCGCATTCATCTTCAGCGACCCCAAGAACCCCCTAATATACTTTTTCAGAGCGACTGTCGATTTATCTTGATTTGACCTTGAAATGACCTTTACCTGACGCGATAGAGTTGAGCAGACCCCGGATTTGTGATCAGCCACTCCAAAAACCCCCTTGTCATATGGTTTCGTCAAATTGTCCGAAATTTAGTTTTTTTGTAAACCTGTGTTATTTATGATAATATGATTGATATTTATTTTAACAAAAATACTAATATATTATTATTGCTGTAAAATGGATTTATTGGAATTAATTAAAAAAGTGTTAATAGTAAGTCATTTATTTATGAAAATTATATCAAAAATGTTAATAAATAAATTTAAACTTATAGAAAATTTTAATATTTTAGATTTTATTACAGGCACCGTCCTTTTAATTTTTGATGTACCAATAATAATATGTAATAAAAAATTAAATGGCTAAACCCTCCAGGTGGGGATTACCCGCTAAAAAGCTATCTAGATCCATCTTTTTCGAGCAGATTTTTCCCAATCTGCTACTCGATACTATTGACTATGCTTCTCCATTTCTTTCTATCCTCTTTTGTTTTTCTGCTAGTCTCTAATTCCTGCCCTATATAAATCTTCCTTTAATTCCTGTAATCATTTATTCTAGTTCCTCCGCGTCTCCTTCTAACTCCGGGTCTCCATTGTAAAATTGAGTTTATAGTTGTTGCGCTACCTGCTCTCCATATATGACCCAACAATCCAACTCTGTGCCCAAATCTGAAAATCTGGAATAATATCTACCCGGGTCGAAACATTTTTTTTTAATATATGAAAATAGTTATTTATGAAACGGAGTGAGTGCTATACATCGCGTAAGTTCGCAAAAAGTACTTCACGCACAATTTCATACAATATTTTATCTACGATAAACAAATAAAAATACTGTAACTCTTCGTCACTGGAATTCATTTCTATTCTACAATTCTTAGAACTGTGACATATAAAGATTCTAATTTCTTTCAAACCACAAAACTGTCAAATTTTTTTTTTGTAATTTATTGCTCATTATGTCATCACCTCTCTTGTGCTCTGCACAAGAGATCTAAGGTTAGAGCTAAGAATAAGGTTGGCTAGGTGCTACGTTTTCTCGACTCTGTTTTACGGAATGGAAGCTTGGACCTTGAATGCGGCATCAATGAAAAAACTGGAATCATTCGAGATGTGGGTATATAGAAGAATTCTAAAAATATCATGGACAGAACACGTCACAAACAAAGAGGTTCTGAGAAAGGTGAATAAAGAAATGGAAGTCTTAACTACAATTAAAACCAGAAAATTGGAATATCTCGGACATATTACACGTGGAGAGAGATACAACTTGCTCCAACTCATTATGCAGGGAAAGATTCAAGGAAAAAGAAGCATAGGGAGACGCAGAATATCGTGGTTGCGCAACCTGAGAGAATGGTACGGATGTACATCAAACGAACTTTTCAGAGCAGCCGTCTCCAAGGTCCGAATAGCTATGATGATTGCCGACCTCCTTCGCGGAGATGGCACTTGAAAGAATATTTAATTATATGAAAGTGTGTCAAAAACAGTGAGAAAAAGTAAATCCCATTTAAAATACATTGTTACTTCATGCTTACTTTAAAGCACTGCTATCTATAATGACAGTTTTCACAAACTAAAAATTTATATATTATAATATGACATAGAGTAGATAAAAGTCATTTATTAATTATTAATTGATTATAGTCAGAAGAAAATTAGATCATGCACCCCTTGTTTTTTATAATTGTTAACATACTAAATTACATATCCAATAATTATTGTTATCCATTAAATATATCGATGCAGATCGGCCTTATATCGGATCCTCTTCTATTAGTCCGTTCGCTGACGGTAAAATATTGCAAAACCCATAAATTTTAAAAAACCACTTAAGATTGACATGAAATTTGGCATACACATAGGTAACATATCAAAGAAGAAAACTGATATTGTGCCGATGTTTTCTTTGGCCAAGCAGACATTCCGTTAACATTTTTAGTCACAACATAATATCAATGTTAAAGTATTATTAGAGCAACGCGTTATGGTGTCACATTTCTTTTAATGACCGACACACAAAATATTTTAATGACGGATCCCACACTAGAACCAGATTTTTATTACCTACTGCTGATAAGGTAGAGTTATCAAATATCAATCATTGTCATCTCTGTGTTAATTTGAAATAATAAAATATAAATATTGTAGTTTTGTATTCTAAAATATTTGGAAAAAATATCTATGTATTTTTTTTTTTCATTTAGGTACACATCATTTTAAGGGATTGTCCGGAATAGGTCTGGATCCCGCGTATGAAAAAAAAGTTAATTAATAGCAAGCTGAAAATTTGTTAATAGCTTAAGGGTGTTTAGTCGGAAAAACTTTGATACATGGGAACACTGGAACAGGGGAAGTTGTAATTGTGGAACAGCTTAAAAATTTGGAACAGTCAGACGACGAAAACGGCACATGTATTTTGTCCGACAGAACAGACTTAAACTCTACGAACAGAGATTAAACTCTCATGCAAAAATCAGACTGCTATTTATCACTAAATGGGCGTTTTAATGAGTGGAACATGTAGAATATGTCAAATGACAGGAATTATGACAGGTCATAAATAGCAGTCTGATTTTTGCATGAGAGTTTATTCTCTGTTCGGAGAGTTTAAGTCTATTCTGTCGGACAAAATAAATGTGCCGTTTTCGTGGTGTGACCGTTCCAAATTTTTAACCTGTTCCACAATTAAAACTGCCCCTGTTCCAGTGTTCCCATATATCAAAGTTTATCCGACTAGACACCCTTAAGCTATTAACAAATTTTCAGCTTGCTATTAATCAACTTTTTTTTCATACGCGGGATCCAGACCTAGAAGAGTACAGGCTCAGTATATCGGCGAATGAATTTTGTTTTAAATACCGTCCGTATAGAGGAGGTGCTCGTTGAGGATAGGCGCAAAATCTTAGTCCAGTGCTAATTAAATGCATTAATTTTTTTTCGAATTCTGAGAAAACTAATAAGTATTTTTGAAAAATTTAAACGCAGAATGGAAGCTTACATTATTACCGAGGGCAGAAAGTCCCTGAAAACTTATATAATGTTTATTTTAATAACTTATATACCTAATATATGTTTATTTTAATAAAGATAATGGGATGAAAAAACAAGAGAAAAGTTAGTGTGATTTTTAATTTCGAATATTTCATTCAAAAGAAACTTTTTTTTATTCTAAGGGACTTTCGGTCCCCCGTAATAATGTTATCTTTCATTCTGGGTGTATGTTTTAAAAAATATTTATTAGTTTTCTCAGGATTCGAAAAAAATAAATGTATTTAAATAGCATTGGACAGAGATTTTGCGCCTACCCCCTTAAGAGAGAGTTTACTGTATTTTATATTATTACTAGAATTTATTACTTTAAACTTTTTATCGCTCTTGATTCATTTTATCGTGTATTTAATTCCATTCAATTGTAATTGTACATTCAATTTTTTTGTAATTTTTACACGTTTTATTACTTTCGAAATAACAATAACTATAAAATCGATTTTTCAGCCTACTTGGGTCAAAAAAATACACAATTTTCGGAAATTTCGTTAAATGAGAACATTTACCTACATTTCTTGTATTTAAGCTTTTAATAAGATTTTTAAAAATAATTTAGATTATTTAATAGATACATTCACCGGCACGAAAAACGGGCACCCCAAAAAATGGGTCATTTTTGATGGCTCGTATCTCCTAAACCTATTCTCCGATTTAAGTATTTCTTTAATATGTTATAGCCTTATTCTTTAACTATATCGCTGTAATAATATTGTTTCTAGACAGGTAAATTATCATTGTATACTGGGCGTACCAATCAAACTGGTTTTTTTGTTTCAATTTTCACAACACTCTGTGGAATATTCTAGCCTTTATACAATATTGAAATTAAAACCCAACTATAGCCCCAGGTTTTCTTAATGTTCTCTTTGTTATTCATTCGCTTATGTTGGATAATAAAAAAGTTAGGGACTTTAACAATTAAACATTTAAACATATTCTTTATCAATACATGGTGTTTCTAAATAAGTGCGACAAACTTTAAGGGGTAATTCTGCATGAAAAAATAATGATCGTTTACTTGATAAAGCTATGTCCGCAAATGCTTGCAAATATAAAATTATTTTGCCAAACGATCATTATTTTTTCATGCAGAAATTACCCCTTAAAATTTGTCGCACTTATATTTAGAAACACCTGTATCGATAAAGAACATGGCTAGTTGTTAAAGTCCTTAACTTTTTTATTATCCAACGTAAGCGAATGAATAAAAAAACAGAATGTTAATAAAACCTGGAGCTATAGTTAGGCTTTAATTTAAATATTTTATAAAGGCTAGAATATTCCACAGGGTGTTGTGAAAATTGAGAAAAAAACCCAGTTTGATTGGTACACCCGGTATACAATGAAAATTTACCTGTCTATCAACAATGTTATCATAGCTATATTGTTAAATAATAAGGCTATAACATATTAAAAACATTACTTAAATCGGACCAAAGGTTTGGGAGATACGAGACATCAAAAATTACCCATTTTTTTAGGGTGCCCGTTTTTCGTGCCGGTGAGTGTAGATTAAATTAGAAGTTCATTGTAAAAAGGAAGTAAACAAAAACACGAGAAAAATGAATTTATATAAGTAAATAGGTAAGTAAATATTATAGATTGAAATAAGTACAGAAAATATATAATTATAGAGATATATAATCACTTATTGTACCTTCATTTAAGGCTAACTTTAAAAGTAAAGCAGATCTGCTATTATTCATGTTTAAAAACAAAAGGCACACAAAACACTAAGTACGATTAGGACCGCGAATCTACAACAGATAAATGTCTGGAAACCGTTACACAGGGTTGCCAAAAAACGGAAGTCACACCGAGCGGTGTGGTATACGGAAGACGCTACGCGTTGTGTACATAACCTGTATAGTAGCACGGGAGCGACACTAGCGCTGGTGATATACCGTCGAACTAAAATCTGATCTTATGAGTATGTTAGATACGATATGACTTCCAGCGAAATTTTTAATATAAGCCTTCTGATACCATCTAGTAGCCAAATTCGTAAAAATATAGGCAAAACGTTGTGACTTCCGAAATCGGAAGTCATAACGGTATATATGAAGTAACAACGTATTACGAGAATCTACTTTGGAAGTCACATGGATACATGTATCAATATATATATATATATATATATATATATATATATATATATATATATATATATATATATATATTGTTGTATATTTATTTAATTAATCATTTAATTGTCGCAAATCATATATCAAAATTGAATAAAAAATCTCAGGGTGCCTTTTAATATAAAAAAAACCAAATTATCTTACGTTATATTTATCTTCTCTCGTGGGTTCAGTATCTCTGAGTTGATCCTAATCGGGATAAAATAGGGAAAAGAAATAAAGCAAACTATTAGAATAAAAACACAGAATTGTCTTTTATTTATCAAATTAATACTCTGAAAACCATCGAATCTAAAAAACCTGTGGACACAGATGTCCGAATGAAATATATACCACTTAAAATTATTATCTTTACAAAAAAACAATTTATCGGTTTGTTCCCGATGACTTTGGTAAAACAAATTAAACCAAACAAATTTATGTCTTCGCAAGGTTACCTATATTTACTATTTATATTTTGAAATATTGGAACTTTAATTCATATGCTTTTTACTCAAAAATTTATTTCCCAAACATAAAAATCTCTTTCACATAAATTGACTGACCTTTTGCTTCCCTCACTCGGATGTCTTCTCGTGACCCCAAACAGCTCTCCCTCGTTGATTATGTTAAAGGCTACTCATCAAAGCCTCTCTCCGTTGTCCAGCTTCAAAACTGTCAGCATACCAGCACTAATTCTCCAACAAACCGTGTTTCTTTGACACGTTCTCGATTCAAACAACTCCAAAAATTCTCTGCTCTCCTTCTCACAATACTACAGAATCAAAGAGATATTTCGTCTCGATTTGATCTGTCGCTCGTTCCACTTTTCAACACTATTCTCCACTATCAACCAACCACTGATATATGCTAACTATCTACTCCACTTAACACGTCGAAAACCGCTTCTTCTCGCTGCCAACAACATAATGAATAATTTTTCAACCTCTCTCAATCATCCAATCCATCTTTTCCCCTTCCACATTCCAAGAATCAAAACATTGACTTTTCCATTTGACAAACAACAGTCACCCTCAAATTTGTTCCGACAATCCTAATTACTTTCGGAGAAACTCTCCCACATATACTCGTATTGAAATGAAGATATTAAAATTCCAACTTTCTTTTCAATTATCAATTTCGAGAAATATTTATAATTACCTATACAGTAAACAATTTTTTTCCATTTTAAATCTAAATACATAGTCCTTTTCACTTTAATTATTCACAAAAGTCTTTAATGGTTCCGCGGAAAGCTCGTTAAAAGAGAAATCTATTTACATCCTAACTAAATTCAAATAAATTTTAAAACAGCTCAATATACCGGGTGTATCAAATTTATGTGCCCGCGTTATTAAAAAAAAATTTAATTTAATTTTTATTTTGCTTTTGATTGATAAATTGCAAACACAATAACATCCCCGCCTTGTTTTGAGATAAAATCAGTATTATTAAGTGCAACAAAAAAAATTTGATTTTCTCTCGACAACAACACTTTTCTCTTGTTATAATATTATCCTAACCTAATTCTCTTATCCTACCTTAAATTTTATGCATTTGTCTTTATTCGTGGTATTTGTACACATCATGGATATTGTAAACTCCTCGTATCTTTTCTGAATCCACATGCCTCAGGACATAACTGTCTATTCCATTTTCATTGTGCACGATGTATGGACCCTCGAAAATAGGCATTAGTTTTGCGCAAACGTCCCCAGTGAGATTTGATACTCGTAATGCCCTTACCAGCACCTTTTCTCCCTTCTGAAAAGTCACTGGGCGTCGTCTCCTATTATGATTTTGTCTTTGGAGATATTTTTCATTACTGCGCTGCAGCCTCCTTTGCACAATTTCCAAGACTCGTTGGTATTCCCTCTGCTCAGGTTCTTCCCATGGCCGTAATGGCATAACACCCTTCATGATATATTCCGGAGTCTCTTTTGTCACCGTACTTGGAATCGTGTTTAAGTAGTTTTCTATTTCTGCCACTTTCCTGTCCCATCGTCTATGTTGTCCATTTGCAGCAATGCGAAGGAATTTCGTAGTCTCCTGTATAAAACGCTCTGAAGGATTACTTTGAGGATGTCGGATACTGACGAAATTTGTCCCTATTCCCCTGTCTTGAAGCTGTCCCTTGAAACGCTCACTCCGGAAATACGTCGCATTGTCTAAAAGAATTCTTCTTGGTGTTCCTACGGTGGCTATAAAATTGTCAATATTTCTCATTATTTCTTCCCCCTTTGTTGTACGGCAACTGTATAACTTTACGTATTTTGAAAAAATATCAACCATCACCAAAATATGCTTGTTCCTTTGCGTGGTCATTATCAGGTCACTTAACATATCTATTGCCACAATATCCAATTTTTGACGGGATACAATATTTTTAGCAATATTTTCATTTCTGAAATTTCTGCTTTTATATTTATGACATATTTCGCATTTTTGGGTCACTTCTTTGGCAATCCGGTAATCCTTTCGACAGATATAGTTTTCTCGAAAAACCAGCCATACCTTCCTGCTACCGATATGCCCATTGCCATTGTGTAATTTTTATATGATCCTCTCTGCCAATGTCTGTGTTACCAAATATAGTTCCTTTCCATCGATTCTTTTGAAGAATATGTCATTTTCTCTCTCCGCTCTTCTTTTTCTTTTTCCTCCAGTTCTTCTTGATTTATTCTTATTTCGTTTAACGAAAATAAACCTTCCTCTTGTGTCAAGATATTTAGTCCCACCTGAAAAACAATTCCTTCCTTTTTTCCAGTGTCTTCATCACGTGTGAGAGCGTCGGCTATAATGTTGTCTTTTCCTTTTATGTATCGAAACTCAAAATCATACTCCTGCAGCAACAAAATTCCTCGATGTATACGATTGTTAACCAGTCGATTTTTCATGATATGCACTAAAGCTGCGTGATCTGTTTCAATTGTAAATTTTGCTCCCAATAGATAAAACCTTAACTTATTTACACAAAAAAGTACGCTAGCAAACTCTAATTCAGTCACACTGTATTTTCTTTCGTGTGTTTTTGTCACCCGGGAAATAAAACAAATTGGCACTTCTTGATTGTTCTGTATCTGCGACAAAACTCCCGCGAATTTTTGGATGGACGCATCAGTTCGTAATATGAAAGGTAAATTGTACATGGGATGATATATTTTAGTTCCTTTCGAGAATTCTTCTTTTAATATTTGGAAAGCTTTCTCTTGTTCTTCTTTCCAATTCCATTTAACACCTTTTTTCAGTAATTTTATCAATGGAATCTCCTTCTGGCTTAAATCAGGAATTAGTTTTTTGAAATAGTTGATCGTACCAAGAAAACCTCTCAATGTTTTTTTAAATTCGTTGGCCTTGGGTATTCATCTATGAGTTTTATCCGGTCCTCGGCTAAACTAACTGTTTTTGTTTCCAATTTAAAACCCAAATATGTCACTTCTTTTTGAAAAAATTGACATTTTTCAATATTCAATTTTAATCCGGCCTTGTCCAACTCTTCTAATATAATTTTTATGTGTTTTAAATGACTCGATTTATCTGGTGAAAAGATTAGTAAGTCGTCAATGTAGTGTACTATAAAATCTTCATACTTGTTTAATATTGTATGCAGAGCTCTTACCAGTGCTGCACAAGCACTTTGTAACCCAAAAGGCACTACTTTAAATCGGTACACAATACCATCGATCGAAAAAGCGGTGTAGTTTCTACATTTTTCTGCTAAAGGTATCAACCAAAAACTATGTTTTAAGTCAAATTTAGAAAAAATATGTGATCCTGTAATTCTCCCAAAAATAGCCTCGATGTTGAGAGGTGATTCATATTGAGATACCGTGTGTTGATTTATATTCCGGGCATCCAAACATAGCCTCAATTCTCCACTACTTTTTTTAACAATCACGATGGGGTTGATATACGGAGAGTCACATCTCTCTATGATTTGATTTTCTAACATTTCATTGATTTCTCCTTTCACCTCCTGTCGGTACTTATATGGGATGGGGTAAGTTTTCGATCGAAAATTTCCTAAGTCTTTCACCTCAAATGAATGTTCATACTTTTTGGCTACTCTGTTTTCTTCATTTATTAAATTTTCATACTCCCTCAATATTTCACGCAGTTCCTTCTCCTTTCCTTCTCCACATATCAATTGTATTTCTTTCTCCTCCGATTCTTTACACATGTTTATTGTGTATTCTGCCTCCTCCATTTTGCATACTTCTTCTTCAAATACCACAGTTTCCATGGTATCTTTTTCGTTCTCTTTTTCTAATCTTATCTCTTTTTCTTCTGTTGGGCTCATCTCTTCTTTTGAGGGATCCCAAGCTTCATTTTCATTTGTCAATCTTTTTTCTTCTTTTTCTTCTTCTGGGCTCATCTCTTTTTTCGAGGAATCCCGAGCTTCATTGTTTTTACTTATCTTCTCCTTCTTTCTTTTCTTCTTTTTCTGTCCTTGCTTAATTGCCAAATTCATTTCCACCGTTTGTTTTTTGTCTGCATTATCCTTTTTCCGTTTCTCATGTTCCTTGTCCATTTCCAGAATGTTAGGTTCTTCTCCTTTTCCATCTGTGATTTTCATCGTGTTATTTTTGAAATCTATCACCACATGTTTTTCTGACAATTCATCCACTCCCACGATCATATCATGCATCATGTTTGGCATTATAACACATTGTAGTGCATAAAATTTCTTCCCCAATCGAACCCTTATTCGTATTCCTTCATTTATTGTTGCCAAAGTCCGTTTATTTGCGCCCACTAAATTTACCCTGGGAATTTTGTAAATCAAATTCGTCAAATCAACCTCTTCTATTAATTTCCTGTTAATCAAAGTAATTTCTGAACCAGTATCAATCATAATTTTAATCGGTTTCTCATTGATAAAACCATCTACCAATTTTAAATTAGATCCATTTCCTTTATCATTATTTCCTGCTAATTTAATAAATTCCTTCGGGTGACAAAAAATTCCTGTTTGTTCTTTTGTTTTTAGTGAGCGCTTTCGTGAAAAGACGCTTGCTGTTCTTCTTCGCTTCTTCTTCCGTCGCTTTGTCTCTCATCCTCATATTCATATATTTGCGTGTTGTTTACCGCTCTTCTGTTTTCTCTTTGTCTGTCGGATCCGTATCGGTTTCCACGATTTTCCTGTTCATTCCTTCTATTATCATTTCTGTCCTCTTGATTTGTGCGGGTGTTATTTCTATTCTGGTTTTCTCGATATCTGTCTTCGTTCCATTGCCGATTTCTTTGTTCATAGTTTCCTCTTCCGTTGTCTCTATTTTCGTTTTCTCTTTTTGTATAATCTCTCCTAAAGTTCTGTCTTCTATCTCTATAGTCTCGATTTTCGCGTTGTCTATAATTATCTTGCGATCTTCTTATTTCTCTTTCTCTCATTTTTGCTTCTCGTATTTGTAAGAATTGGCACAAACTGTCGATATCTTTGTAGTTTTGTAAAGTTATGTGATCTTCTAAAGTATCTTCAAAATGTCTGGCTATCAGTTCTACTAGCTGTTCGGACGAATAATTGTACTGTAGATGTTTTGCATTATTATATAATTGTAGTGCATATGTTTTCTCTGAAATACCCATTCTATCATGGTACCTCCCATTTTGCAATTCCTTGTTTATTTCTAGCTGTTGTATTTTTCCTCAGAAATAACTCAGGAACTTTTGTTCGAATTTATGCCAATTGTCCAATTCTTCTTCTTTGCTATCGAACCATAAACTCGCCTCATCTTTAAGATGGTTCCTTATCGTTTCTTTGGCTGTCTCAAAATTACCGATGTGTCGTATTTTCTTTTTCAAATTGTTTATGAAAATTACTGGGTGTAATTTTTTTACATCCCCGCCAAATCTTATTTTCACATCCTCTGTACTATGGATAATCGTTTCCCTTCTTTCTCCGGAATTTTGTTGATTCTTGATTTCCTCCATTTGTCTTTCTATTTCTCGTCTGTCCTCTTGTAATGCGTTTTCCAACTTATTTTCCAAATTTTCTAGTTCCTTTTTCTGGCAATTTGTTAACTCCTCCATTTTGTTTTGAATTTTCATTTCTTGTTCTTTCATGTGGTCCTTCATTCTAATTTCTTGTTCTTGCATGTGATCTTTAATTTTCATTTCTTGCTGTTCTATCTCGTTTTTCATTGTTGTCAAACATCCTTTTATTTCCTTTTCATACTTTTCTATGCGTTCCTCTATTTTCTTATTGTTCTCTTCTATTGCTTGTTTTGTTTCCTGTTGATTGTCATCCATTTTTTTCTCCACTTTATCCATTTTTTGATCCAATTTTTGATCCACTTTATCCATTTTCTTTGATGTTTCTTCCTGATTTTTATCCATTGCTTGTTTTGTTTCCTCCTGATTTTTATCCATTGCTTGTTTTGTTTCTCTTTGATTGTCATCCAGTTTTTGTAACTGGAGTTGCATCAGTTGTAATAGTTTATCTATTCCTGATAATTCCTGTTGTTCTGATGCCATGATTGTTGTTTCGAAAATATCTTCTTGTTCTATAAGTTCTTCTTGTTCCAAATGTTCTTCTTGTTTTTTGTTTTCTTTGCTTTTGCTTCTGGATGTTATCGACATGTAGTTAAAATTTATCCCCGCCTAATATGAAATTCGAAAATACCTTGTATGCTGTCGAGACGAAAATTTTTCTCTCCCCAAATATAATCAATTTATCCCACAAATTTTTAAATATCTCAAATCTCAGATCAATCAAAAATAAAATAAATATGTAAAAATTGTACCTAGATAAAAAATTATGTCACACAAATATTTCAAAAATTTTAAATATATCAACTTTTTCCGACGGGCAAATAAATTTTCCTTCACCTGTTTTTCCGTTTCCTATTCCCTTCAAATTTACAACCAGAGATACTTTAAGGCCCTAACGTTGGCTCGCCATGTTGTTGTGATCTGCTTCTTGTTAATTTTATATTGATTATTATTTATTTAATTAAGCATTTAATTGTCGCAAATCATATATCAAAATTGAATAAAAAATCTCAGGGTGCCTTTTAATATAAAAAAAAACCAAATTATCTTACGTTATATTTATCTTCTCTCGTGGGTTCAGTATCTCTGAGTTGATCCTAATCGGGATAAAATAGGGAAAAGAAATAAAGCAAACTATTAGAATAAAAACACAGAATTGTCTTTTATTTATCAAATTAATACTCTGAAAACTATCGAATCTAAAAAACCTGTGGACACAGATGTCCGAATGAAATATATACCACTTAAAATTATTATCTTTACAAAAAAACAATTTATCGGTTTGTTCCCGATGACTTTGGTAAAACAAATTAAACCAAACAAATTTATGTCTTCGCAAGGTTACCTATATTTACTATTTATATTTTGAAATATTGGAACTTTAATTCATATGCTTTTTACTCAAAAATTTATTTCCCGAACATAAAAATCTCTTTCACATAAATTGACTGACCTTTTGCTTCCCTCACTCGGATGTCTTCTCGTGACCCCCAAACAGCTCTCCCTCGTTGATTATGTTAAAGGCTACTCATCAAAGCCTCTCTCCGTTGTCCAGCTTCAAAACTGTCAGCATACCAGCACTAATTCTCCAACAAACCGTGTTTCTTTGACACGTTCTCGATTCAAACAACTCCAAAAATTCTCTGCTCTCCTTCTCACAATACTACAGAATCAAAGAGGTATTTCGTCTCGATTTGATCTGTCGCTCGTTCCACTTTTCAACACTATTCTCCACTATCAACCAACCACTGATATATGCTAACTATCTACTCCACGTAACACGTCGAAAACCGCTTTTTCTCGCTGCCAACAACATAATGAATAATTTTTCAACCTTTTTCAATCATCCAATCCATCTTTTCCCCTTCCACATTCCAAGAATCAAAACATTGACTTTTCCATTTGACAAACAACAGTCACCCTCAAATTTGTTCCGACAATCCTAATTACTTTCGGAGAAACTCTCCCACATATACTCGTATTGAAATGAAGATATTAAAATTCCAACTTTCTTTTCAATTATCAATTTCGAGAAATATTTATAATTACCTATACAGTAAACAATTTTTTTCCATTTTAAATCTAAATACATAGTCCTTTTCACTTTAATTATTCACAAAAGTCTTTAATGGTTCCGCGGAAAGCTCGTTAAAAGAGAAATCTATTTACATCCTAACTAAATTCAAATAAATTTTAAAACAGCTCAATATACCGGGTGTATCAAATTTATGTGCCCGCGTTATTAAAAAAAAATTTAATTTAATTTTTATTTTGCTTTTGATTGATAAATTGCAAACACAATAATATATATATATATATATATATATATATATATATATATATTAATATATATATATATATATATATATATATATATATATATATATATTTGTACAAATATTTTCGACCGTACTGTGTTAAATAGTGATTTTTTGAATAACGGCAATTCGGTCAGATGAAATAAAACTCTATTTGTTCTATATATATATATATATATATATATATATATATATATATATATATATATATATATATATTGTTATGATCTGCTTCTTATTAATTTTATATTAATTATTATTTATTTGATTAATTATTTAATTGTCGCAAATCATACATAAAAATTGAATAAAAAAATCTCAGGGTGCCTTTTTTATACTTAAAAAAAAATCCAAATTATCTCACGTTATACTTATCTTCTCTCGTGGGTTCAGTATCTCTGAGTTGATCCTAATCGGGATAAAATAGGGAAAAGAAATAAAGCAAAATATTAAAATAAAAATACAGAATTGTCTTTTATTTATCAAAATCAATACTCTGAAATCTATCGAATCTAAAAACCTGTGGACACAGATGTCCGAATGAAATTTATATCACTTAAATTTATTATAGTTAAAAAAAAACAATTTATCGGTTTGTTCCCGATGACTTTGGTAAAACAAACTAAACAAAACAAATTTATGTATTCGCAAGATTACCTATATTTACTATTTACTTTTTGAAATATTGGAATTTTAATTCATATGCTTTTTACTCAAAAATTTAGTTTCCGAACATAAAAATCTCTTTCACATAAATTGACTGACCTTTTGCTTCACTCACTCTGATGTCTTCTCGTGACCCAAAACAGCTCTCCCTCGTTGACTATGTTAAAGGCTACTCATCAGAGCCTCTCTCCGTTGTCCAGCTTCAAAACTATCAGCATACCAGCACCAATTCTCCAACAAGCCGGGTCTCTTTTGACACGTACTCGATTCAAACAAAACTCCAAAAATTCTCTGCTCTCCTTCTCACAATAATACAGAATCAAAGAGGTATTTCGTCTCAATTTGATCTGTCTCTCGTTCCACTTTTCAACACTATTCTCCACTATCAAACAGCCACTGGTATCTGCTAACTATCTATCCACTAACACGTCGAACCGCTCCTTAGCGATGCCAAAAACATAAATGCCTTCCTTTTCAACCTCTCTCAATCATTCTAACTACTTTTCCCATTCCACATTGCCAAGCATCATAAACCTCGACTTTTCCATTCGAGAAACAAAACAGTCATTTTCAAAATTATTCCGACAATCCTAATTACTTTCGGAGAAACTCTCCAACATATACTCGTGTTGAAATAAAGATATTAAAATTCCAACTTTCTTTTCAATTATCAATTTCGAGAAATTTATAATTACCTATACCCTAAACAATCTTTTTCCATTTTACATTTAAATACATCGTTATTTTCACTTTAATTATTCATAAAAGTCTTTAATGGTTCATCGGAAAGCTCATTAAAGGAGAAATCTACTTACATCCAAACTACATTCTAAGAAATATCTACAGCTCAATATACAGGGTGTATCAAATTTATGTGCCCGCGTTATTTAAAAAAAAATTTAATTTAATTTTTATTTTGCCATTGATTGATAAAATTGAAAACACAATAACATCCCCGCCTTGTTTTGAGATAAAATCAGTATTAATACGTGCAACCAAAATATGATTTTCTCTCGACAACAACACTTTTCTATTGTGTCAAAATATTGAGTCCCACCTGAAAAACAATTGCTTTCTCTTTCCCAGAGTCTGTACTTAGATGGGATAGGGTGTTTTCGATCGAAAATTTCCTAAGTCTTTAGTCTCAAATGAATTTTCATACTTTTTGGCTACTCTGTTTTCTTCATTTATTAAATTTTCACATTCCCTCAATATTACACGCAGTTCCTTCTCCTTTTCTTCTCCACATATCAATTCTCTTTCTTTCTCCTCCGATTCTCTACACATGTTTATTGTGTATTCTGTCTTCTCCATTTTGCATATTTTTTCTTTAAATACCGCAGTCTCAATTGTATCTTTTCCGCTTTCTTTTTCTATTCTGATCTCTTCTTCTTCTGGGCTCATCTCATCTTTTGAGGAATCCCAAGCTTCATTTTCCTGTGTCAATCTTCTTTCTTCATTTTCTTTTTCTGGACCCATCTCTTTTTTCGAGGAATCCCAATCTTCATTTTCTTTTATCCATCTTCTTTCTTCATTTTCTTCTTCTGGGCTCATCTCTTTTTTCGAGGAATCCCAATCTTCATTTTCTTTTATCCATCTTCTTTCTTCTTTTTCTTCTTCTGGACTCATCTCTTTTTTCGAGGAATTCCAATCGTCAATTTCCTTTGTCACTCTTTTTTCTTCTTTTTCTTCTTCTGGGCTCATCTCCTTTTTCGAGGAAACCCAGGCTTCATTGTTTTTATTTATCTTCTGTTGCTTTCTCCTCTTTCTTCTCTGTCCTTGCTTCATTGCCAAATTCATTTCCACCGTTTGTTTTTTGTCTGCATTATCCTTTTTTCGTTTCTCCTGTTCCTTGTCCATTTCCAGAATGTTCGGTTCTTCTTCTTTTCCATCTGTGATTTTCATCGTGTTATTTTTGAAATCTATCACCACATGTTTTTCTGACAATTCATCCACTCCTACGATCATATCATGAATCATGTTTGGCATTATAACACATTGTAGTGCATAAAATTTTTTCCCCAATCAAACCTTTATTCGTATTCCTTCATTTATTGTTGCCAAAGTCCGTTTATTTGCGCCCACTAAATTTACCCTGGGAATTTTGTAAATCAAATTCGTCAAATCAACCTCTTCTATTAATTTCCTGTTAATCAAAGTAATTTCTGACCCAGTATCAATCATAATTTTAATCGGTTTCTCATTGATAAAACCATCTAGAAATTTTAAATTATATTCACTTCCTTTATCATTATTTCCTGCTAATTTAATAAATTCCTTCGGGTGACAAAAAATTCCTGTTTGTTCTTTTGTTTTTAGTGAGCGCCTTCGTGAAAAAACGATTGCTGTTCTTCTTCGCTTCTTCTTTCATCGCTTTGTCTCTCATCCTCATATTCGCCTATTTGCGTATTGTTTACCGCTCTTCTATTTTCTCTCGGTCTGTTGGACCCGTATCGGTTTCCACGATTTTCCTGTTCATTCCTTCTATTATCATTTCTGTCTCCTTGATTTGTGCGGGTATTATTTCTATTCTGGTTTTCTCGGTATCTGTCTTCGTTCCATTGCCGATTTCTTTGTTCATAGTTTCCTCTTCCATTGTCTCTATTTTCGTTTTCACTCCTCGGAATAAATTCTCTTCTTGTATAGTCTCTCCTAAAGTTTTGTCTTCTATCTCTATAGTCTTGATTTTCGCGTTGTCTATAATTTTCTTGCGATCTTCTTATTTCTCTTTCCCTCATTTTTGCTTTTCGTATTTGTAAAAATTGGCACAAACTGTCGATATCTTTGTAGTTTTGTAACGTTATGTGATCTTCTAAATGTCTGGCTATCAGTTCTACTATCTGTTCGGACGAATAATTGTAGTGTAGGTGTTTTGCATTGTTGTATAATTGTAGCGCGTATGTTTGTTCTGAAATACCCATTCTATCATGGTACCTCCCATTTTGCAATTCCTTGTTTATTTCTAGCTGTTGTATTTTTCCCCAGAAATAACTCAAAAACTTTTGTTCGAATTTATGCCAATTGTCCAATTCTTCTTCTTTGCTATCGAACCATAAACTTGCCTCATCTTTAAGATGGTTCCTTATCGTTTCTTTGGCTGTCTCGAAGTTATCGATGTATCGTATTTTCTTTTTTAAATTGTTCATGAAAATTACTGGGTGTAATTTTTTTACATCCCCGCCAAATCTTATTTTCACTTCCTCTGTACTATGGATAATCGTTTCCCTTCTTTCTCCGGAATTTTGTTGTTTTCTGATATCATCAATTAGTCTTTCATTATTTCGGCATCTTTCTTCTATTTCTTTCTTGTCTTCTTGTAAAACATTTTCAAATTTGTTTTCCAAATTTTCTATTTCCTTTTTCTGGCAATTTGTTAACTCCTCCATTTTGTTTTGAAATTTCATTTCTTGTTCTTTCATGTGGTCCTTCATTCTCATTTCTTGTTCTTGCATGTGATCTTTAATTTTCATTTCTTGCTGTTCTATCTCGTTTTTCATTGTTGTCAAACATCCTTTTATTTCCTTTTCATACTTTTCTATGTGTTCCTCTATTTTCTTATTGTTCTCTTCTATTGCTTGTTTTGTTTCTTCCTGATTTTTATCCATTTTCTTTGATGTTTCTTCCTGATTTTTATCCATTGCTTGTTTTGTTTCTCTTTGATTGTCATCCAGTTTTTGTGACTGGAGTTGCATCAGTTGTAATAGTTTATCTATTCCTGATAATTCCTGACTTTCTGATGCCATGATTGTTGTTTCGAAAATGTCTTCTTGTTCTATAAGTTCTTCTTGTTCCAAATGTTCTTCTTGTTTTTTGTTTTCTTTGCTTTTGCTTCTGGTTGTTATCGACATGTAGTTAAAATTTATCCCCGCCTAATATGAAATTCGAAAATACCTTGTATGCTGTCGAGACGAAAATTTTTCTCTCCCCAAATATAATCAATTTATCCCACAAATTTTTAAATATTTCAAAATTCAAATCAATCAAAAATAAAATAAATATGTAAAATTGTACCTAGATAAAAAAATTAAGTCAAACAAATATTTCAAAAATTTTAAATATATCAAACTCTTTCCGACGGGCAAATAAATTTTCCTTCACCTGTTTTTCCGTTTCCTATTCCCTTCAAATTCACAACCAGAGATACTTTAATGCCCATACGTTGGCTCGCCATGTTGTTATGATCTGCTTCTTATTAATTTTATATTAATTATTATTTATTTGATTAATTATTTAATTGTCGCAAATCATACATAAAAATTGAATAAAAAATCTCAGGGTGCCTTTTTTATACTATTAAAAAAAAATCCAAATTATCTCACGTTATACTTATCTTCTCTCGTGGGTTCAGTATCTCTGAGTTGATCCTAATCGGGATAAAATAGGGAAAAGAAATAAAGCAAAATATTAAAATAAAAATACAGAATTGTCTTTTATTTATCAAAATCAATACTCTGAAATCTATCGAATCTAAAAACCTGTGGACACAGATGTCCGAATGAAATTTATATCACTTAAATTTATTATAGTTAAAAAAAAAACAATTTATCGGTTTGTTCCCGATGACTTTGGTAAAACAAACTAAACAAAACAAATTTATGTATTCGCAAGATTACCTATATTTACTATTTACTTTTTGAAATATTGGAATTTTAATTCATATGCTTTTTACTCAAAAATTTAGTTTCCGAACATAAAAATCTCTTTCACATAAATCGACTGACCTTTTGCTTCACTCACTCTGATGTCTTCTCGTGACCCAAAACAGCTCTCCCTCGTTGACTATGTTAAAGGCTACTCATCAGAGCCTCTCTCCGTTGTCCAGCTTCAAAACTATCAGCATACAGCACCAATTCTCCAACAAGCCGGGTCTCTTTTGACACGTACTCGATTCAAACAAAACTCCAAAAATTCTCTGCTCTCCTTCTCACAATAATACAGAATCAAAGAGGTATTTCGTCTCAATTTGATCTGTCTCTCGTTCCACTTTTCAACACTATTCTCCACTATCAAACAGCCACTGGTATCTGCTAACTATCTATCCACTAACACGTCGAACCGCTCCTTAGCGATGCCAAAAACATAAATGCCTTCCTTTTCAACCTCTCTCAATCATTCTAACTACTTTTCCCATTCCACATTGCCAAGCATCATAAACCTCGACTTTTCCATTCGAGAAACAAAACAGTCATTTTCAAAATTATTCCGACAATCCTAATTACTTTCGGAGAAACTCTCCAACATATACTCGTGTTGAAATAAAGATATTAAAATTCCAACTTTCTTTTCAATTATCAATTTCGAGAAATTTATAATTACCTATACCCTAAACAATCTTTTTCCATTTTACATTTAAATACATCGTTATTTTCACTTTAATTATTCATAAAAGTCTTTAATGGTTCATCGGAAAGCTCATTAAAAGAGAAATCTACTTACATCCAAACTACATTCTAAGAAATATCTACAGCTCAATATATAGGGTGTATCAAATTTATGTGCCCGCGTTATTTAAAAAAAAATTTAATTTAATATTTATTTTGCCTTTGATTGATAAAATTGGAAACACAATAATATATATATATATATATATATATATATATATATATATATATATATATATATATATATGCTTTCTGTTGTTTTCCGGGTTTGACTCCGCGTTGAATAATTTTGGTTTTGATAAAAACCATTATTTTGACGACGTTTCGGCAAGATCTCACTTGCCATTGTCAAGTCAGGTAGTTCCGCTTCTCGCTGCTGCTTGAAGTAAACTTTAAACAGTTTACTTCAAGCAGCAGCGAGAAGCGGAACTACCTGACTTGACAATGACAAGTGAGATCTTGCCGAAACGTCGTCAAAATAATGGTTTTTATCAAAACCAAAATTATTCAACGCGGAGTCAAACCCGGAAAACAACAGAAAGCACATATAGCTCCCGCGGAAACTTCAAGTGTAACATATATATATATATATATATATATATATATATATATATATATATATATATATATATATATATATATATATATATATATATATATATATATATATAAAGCAGTTAGGTAATATTGACTGACACTATGTAAAATCTTGTTAATTTTGAGGTTGCAGTCATAAATTTCAGGGGGCAGGATAAGTAAAACTCTTAGTTATTATCAAGTTTTCGCAAAATTTATTTGCTTCTTCAAGATATGCTAAAAAAAGTTTTAGTAAATACAATGAAATTAAGACGATAAAAAATATTGTACATAAAAGCATAAAAAACTTACAACGTGAGGTTAATCCATTAAATTTTTGGCGTACATAACAAAAAAATATATAAAATTCTTAATCTAATTTCTAATCTTCTACAATGCCTTAATTTTAGATAATTTAAAAAGAGAAAAATAATTTGACAATTTAATTTGAAATTTAGTATGTCAGAAAGACATTTGTATCTGTTTATTATATTTTATTTTAAGTTGCTAATAACTAGTTTTTTATTATTTCTTATCTGCGTACTTATTATAGAATTTATGGATATAAGTAATTTGTAAAATATTAGTTTTAGCAATAAAGTGGCGCCAAATTTGAAAATTTAATTTTGAATTTAGTCAGGCAATTTAGTATTTTTAAATTAAAATATTAGTTTTCGTAAGATAGAATGTAATTATAGATGGTGCTTAGTTTATCTATGTCAGTTTTTTTATTGACACATTGATATTTGTTGATGCATACCATTTCGAGAAATTCCCTTTTAATTAAGTTGTTTTCATGTTTTAGGATCGTTGTTTCATTAAAATTGAATGAATGATTTTTACTGATTGCATGATCTATTAATGCACATGTATTTTTGTTAAGTCTGAGGTCGCTTTTATGTGATGTTAGTCTGCCTATTAGATTTCTGGATGTGTGTCCGATGTATGATTTATGACAACTTCCGCATGGTATATTGTAAAATTATTAAAATATCTTTCTGACATACTAAATTTCAAATTAAATTGTCAAATTATTTTTCTCTTTTTAAATTATCTAAAATTAAGGCATTGTAGAAGATTAGAAATTAGATTAAGAATTTTATATATTTTTTTGTTATGTACGCCAAAAATTTAATGGATTAACCTCACGTTGTAAGTTTTTTATGCTTTTATGTACAATATTTTTTATCGTCTTAATTTCATTGTATTTACTAAAACTTTTTTTAGCATATCTTGAAGAAGCAAATAAATTTTGCGAAAGCTTGATAATAACTAAGAGTTTTACTTATCCTGCCCCCTGAAATTTATGACTGCAACCTCAAAATTAACAAGATTTTATATATATATATATATATATATATATATATATATATATATATATATATATATATATATATATATATAGAACTGGATTCGAAATCCGATGTATTTATCGACCGTGCAAGTATATTCTATAACACTATAAAACAGTGTTGACATTATCGGGAATTGCGGTCTGTGGCTTAGATTGAAACTACATTTAATTCTGTTGAATTCGATATTTCGATGAGTATTTATTAATTTTTCATCTTCATCAGGAACAAACTACAAAATTAACTAACAGTTAGGTACAAACATAATATTACAATGATATAACTTACGAATTGTTGTAGGTATGTTATATAAAGCAATTTTACTTAACGCTATGCATGTCGTTTCACGAGAACGTCGAGGGCAGCACTGAGTCAGGTATCTTTTCTCACATGTGTTAAGGGTCAAAAGTTCCAATATCGAGCCATCTGTTTAATATTCTGCTATTTTTCGAATTTTAAAACATTGCAGTAGATTTCGCTTAATCTACTTGTGTCTGATTTGTAATTAATTGAACGTTTATTACTGTTTATGTGGTACATCTCGAGAAACAATCTTTTCTTATAATTGTTTTCTGAATCTAAGATCTTGATATCTGACAAATTAAATTGGTGTTCTGTTGTTATGGAATGGTGTGCTGCTGCACAAGTATTTTTGTGTGTTTTACAATCACAATATAGTAATTCCACGACTACCGTTTAAGTTACCGTTCATCTACCAATATGTGGATGATGTGATAAGTGCGATCCCCGGGGACTCTATTCAAACTACACTGGACCTCTTCAATGGATTTCACAAACACCTACAATTTACCGTTGAGAGGGAGAAAGAACAAAGTGTGCCCTTTTTAGACACTAAGGTGATAAGAACCACAGAGAACAAGATAATTTTGGATTGGTATCAGAAACCAACTGACTCTGGAAGATATATAAATTATTTCTCTCAGCACTCGAAAAGCCAAAAACACAACACTGTTGTGGCAATGAAAAACAGAATATTACACATCAGCAATGACCTGTTCACACAAAAGAATTTAAAAACACTATAACATATTCTTGAACAACGGCTATCCAAGTAAAATTCTTAAGCAACTGATATATAACTCAGACTTATACGACGGGCAACGTGACAACAGACCATTAGATCCCGTGATTTACAAAAAGTTGTCCTTCATAAATGGCTTAACCAACAATATAATCAAGCTGCTGAACGGAATTCCTAAAATCAAAATAGCGAAATACAATAGCATATCCAACTATAGCTTATTCTCGAAGCTTAAAGACCAGACACCGCTTCTAAATCAGAGTCATATCATCTATCAACTTTCTTGTCTCGAATGTGATGGGCAGTATATAGGACAAACATCGCAATGGTTGAAACAAAGAATAACGCAGCACAAAAGTGATTGTAAAACACACAAAAATACTTGTGCAGCAGCACACCATTCCATAACAACAGGACACCAATTTAATTTGTCAGATATCAAGATCTTAGATTCAGAAAGCAATTATAAGAAAAGATTGTTTCTCGAGATGTACCACATAAACAGTAATAAACGTTCAATTAATTACAAATCAGACACAAGTAGATTAAGCGAAATCTACTGCAATGTTTTAAAATTCGAAAAATAGCAGAATATTAAACAGATGGCTCGATATTGGAACTTTTGACCCTTAACACATGTGAGAAAAGATACCTGACTCAGTGCCGCCCTCGACGTTCTCGTGAAACGACATGCATAGCGTTAAGTTAAATTGCTTTATACACACACCGGCAAAATTAGCCGAACACGTTAAAAATGGGAGATGTTTGATGTCTCGTATTTCATAAACCAGTAGTCCGATTTGAGTGATTCTTTTAGTATGTTATAGCCTTATTATTTAAGAATATCGTTGTAATAATATTGTTGCTAGACAGGTAAATACCATTTTATACCGGGTGTACCAATCATACTGCGTTTTTTTCTTGAAGTTTGGAACACCCTGTGGAATATTCTAGCATATGTAATATATTAGAATTAATACTCGATTGTAGACTTAGGATTGCTTAACATTTTCCTTTTCGATTCATTTACTTATGTGCGATAATAAAAAAGTTATGTGCGTTAACAACTATCCATGTTTTTCATCAATAAATCCTCATAGTAGGGGAGGAAAGTATACTAAATTTGCAGTTACTCGAGCGTTATGGGAACCTATTGGATTGTGAAGAGTATGTGCTAAAATCAGAAAAAGGTTAAGTTAAGTTTTCCATAAAGGGGGGGACTTTTCATTTTTTAATTTAATTTTCCATTTGAAACAATCATTTTTCTCCGATTATAGCGCTATCTATCCATAATTCGAAAAATATGTCGAATAAAAGTTGCTTATTTTTACGTAAAGAATCCAAATCTGCAATAAAAATTGGGGGCTCCTATTTAAGAATTTAAATTAAATCCCCACCCCACCTCCGTGGGGGCTCGTGACACCCCACGGAGAGGGGTGGGGGGTAAATTAAAAATTATAAATACGAACCCTGTGATATTTTCCGAATGAACATCAGATCGTAAAACTGCAAAATACACCTATTCAATATTTTTCAAAAATCTACCGAATGGCACCAAACACGACCCCCCACGGAGGTGGGGTGGGGGTTACATTAAAATATTAAATAGGAGCCCCCAATTTTTATTGCAGATTTGGATCCTTGACGTAAAAATAAGCAACTTTTATTCGCAACATTTTTCCTATTATGGATAAATAGCGCTATAATCGGAAAGAACGATTGGTGGAAATGGAAAATTAAATTGAAAAATGGAGAGTCCCACACTTTATGGAAAACTTAACTTAACTTTTTTTGGTTGTAGCACCCACTCTTCACAATCCACTCCAGGTCAGGTCACAAGAACGCTCGAGTAATTGCAAATTTATGAGGATTTATTGATAAAAAACATGGCTAGTTGTTAAAGCACATAACTTTTTTATTTTCCAACATAAGCAAATGAATCAAAAAAGAAAATGTTAAGAAAGCATAATTCTACAATCGAGTTTTAATTTTAATATTTTATATATGCTGGAATATTCCACAGGGTGTTCCGAACTTTAAGAAAAAAACACAGTATGCTTGTTACACCCAGTATAAAATGACATTTACCTGTCTAGCAACAATATTGTTACACCGATATTCTTAAATAAGGCTATAACATACTAAAAGAATCACTAAAATCGGAGCACTGGTTTATGAAATACGAGACATCAAACATGTCCCATTTTTAACGTGTTCGGCTAATTTTGCCGGTGTGTGTATAACATACCTACAACAATTCGTAAGTTATATCATTGTAATATTATGTTTGTACCTAACTGTTAGTTAATTTTGTAGTTTGTTCCTGATGAAGATGAAAAATTAATAAATACTCATCGAAATATCGAATTCAACAGAACTAAATGTAGTTTAAATCTAAGCCACAGACCGCAATTCCCGATAATTTCAACATTGTTTTATAGTGTTATAGTATATATATATATATATATATATATATATATATATATATATATATATATATATATATATATATATATATATATATATCAAAGCATCTCGTCAGACCCGACAACCTATCTAGAGAAAATAACAAAAGTCAAGATCAAAGCCTCAAATATCAACAAAGAACAACAGGTCCATCTCATACCTAGAGAGAAGTCATCAAGATGCCCAAAATTTTACGGCCTACCCAAGGTACACAAGGCAGGATTACCACTGCGACCAATCGTGAGCTCCATCGGATCTCCCTTACAACCGCTGGCAAAATTTCTGGCCCAACAGCTGCAACCATACGCGGAAGAAGCGGATTCTTACGTCAAGAACGCGAGCCACTTCATCGAGCGTATAAAAGGTGTGACTATTGAGCCGGGACATTTGCTAGTCAGCTTCGATGTAGTCTCACTTTTCACGAATGTTCCTATAGATGAATCACTGGACATCATAAGCAAAAAGTATCCAATATCACCGGATACACTAAACCTAACCAAACACTGTTTAAATAACACTTATTTCATCTATAAGGAACAAAGATATAAACAAGTTGAGGGAGCACCGATGGGTTCCCCACTGTCACCAGTAATAGCGAACTTGTTTATGAAGGAAATAGAACAGCGGGCAATAGAAACAGCTGAATACAAACCCAAACTGTGGCTTAGATACGTGGATGACACGTTTATCATTTGGACCCACGGAGAAGAAAAACTAAAGGCTTTTTTGGAACACATCAACAATATCCACCATAAAATTCAGTTTACCATGGAACTGGAAGAAAACGATCAAATTCCATTCTTAGATGTGTTAATAATAAAGAAACAAGACGGACACATAGGCCATACAGTGTATCGGAAACCGACACATACCGATAGATATCTAAATGCTGCTTCACACCACCATCCTGCACAATTGCATTCAGTCATCAAAACCTTGATTACAAGATCCGAAAGACTGACAGACCAAGAACATCAAAATGAAGAAATGCATAACGTGAAAACAGCGTTAAGAAAAAAACGGCTTCTCAACATACAACATCGAAAAAGCTCAAAATGCTCGAAGAAGAGATAAGGACCCTACAGAAGACAATAAACCGATCGGCAAAACCATTCTGCCATATGTGAAGGGTACGACAGAGAAAATAGGGAGAGTGCTGATAAAACACAACATAGAAACGATATTTAATACGGACAGAAAGATCTCAACTATTTTACCAACACCAAAAACCAAAATATCGTTAGAAGGTCAAGGTGTATACGAGATTCCGTGTGGGGATTGTGGAAAGTCGTACATTGGACAGACAAACCGAAGAATCCAGGTAAGACGAGAAGAACACCGAAATGCTATCGAAAGGGGAGAAACCACGTCATCCCTAGCTCAACATGTCGCAAATACAGGACACACAATAAACCTGAACCAAACAACGATGTTAGCTAACATCGAAGTAAAAAGAAAACGAGAAATCAGAGAATCGATAGAAATTGAAAGAAATCCCAACGACTTAAACCAAAGAGATGATGCGCAACGGCTTCCTACAACATGGAAAACGGTACTGAAGAAAAAGACCAAAATAAATCAGGCCGCAACATCCACGCGTAACATCCCTCCGACGACTGCAACCTACACCGGACCAATAACAAGAGCCAGGGTTCGCGCAGGGCAAGCAGCAGCGGCATCAGGATCAACTACATAAGTGACGGTATCGTGAGTAAGAATTCAGTTTACTTCAAGCAGCAGCGAGAAGCGGAACTACCTGACTTGACAATGGCAAGTGAGATCTTGCCGAAACGTTGTCAAAATAATGGTTTTTCTCAAAACCAAAATTATTCAACGCGGAGTCAAACCCGGAAAACAACAGAAAGCATATATATATATATATATATATATATATATATATATATATATATATATATATATATATATATATTTAAAAACATAAGATGTAGATCTTTGAAACACACTCAGTGAACCAAAGATCCAAGGTTATTGGTTTAACGACCACTCGTACGAAATCAAATAGATGAAATAGAGAATGTGGAATGTGGGCCGTAGACTTACGCACCTTCTATGTCTAGGTCTCGAATGTTGTTTTTTGATTAGAATGTGTCTAAAGATATTCAGCCTCTTGTCTTTACCGACGAGCCCAGAGAGGTTGAAGAGGGCGAAACACATTTCTAAGAACTGGTGTTTGGATCTTTGATTCTATTCAAAAAATTTTTCCCAGCCCGAAATGGTGGATGTGTGAATTGTTCGTAAGGGGATTTTTCCACATTCTCTATTTCATCTATTTGATATATATATATATATATATATATATATATATATATATATATATATATATATATATATATATATATATATATATATATACGTCTTCATATCAAGGCGAGATCCGACTAAATCGAGGACAACCCGAGATCCACCAATAGGAAATTAATTATTGGAGTATATTGTTCATAAGTATCTTTATAATTAACATATTAATCATGGCACACTTAGAGGGGAAAAGATTTTTGTACTTAAATTTTTCTGATAAATTTACAGCGAAACGAGATCCGTCGCTGAAAAGTAAAGGGGAGGACTTATATACGAAATTTTAGATATTTACCGTTCAACGCGAGATCACACACTGATGCCAGCTCTAAAGAGTATTAGTCGAGCGGTTGGAGCTCGTGTTGTATTGTATATTTCCCACGATATAAAGATATATAATGGGCGTAACTTTTAAGTATCGCTTCTTTTGTGTCTTTAAAGTCTACGATTGACCTTTCAGAAAGTCCCTTAGTTTTATTACATACATAAGGGTGTGAAAAAAGAAAAAGAATACTTGACAAATAATAACCATTTAATAATGATTATTATTTGCAATACAATATTTTAAAACTATACATTAATATTCTTAAAAAACACATACTACGAAACCAAAATGTAATTATTATATTCTTAAATAATACAAATTGTTACAAAATACATTACAAGAAAGTAAAATTTTTTATAAATATTATTAAAGTTTAAAAAATAAAATAACTCAATATGTAATTATTATTTGATAGTTAAAAAATGATTTTAAGTAAAATGATTTAAAAGATAAAAAGAAACACACATAATTTTCAGGGTCAACTCCTAATTGCATGAAAATTTGGATTTAGATTCTACCCATTCCCCACTTCAAAGTTGAATTTGTGCCGTTGATTGCTTTTACTTGGAGGGTGAAAAAATATACGCTTAAAATAAGTCCGGAAACAGATCTGAATAAGTTTCAGCAACTTTTGTTCTATAGAGTTTTTTTAACTTAGGTACTAGGTTAATTTAGTAGTAGGTACTAGAGTCACTTGCGACTAAAAATATTTACTTTTCAACAAAAAAAAAACACGTTTTTCGGCGGTTTTTCGCAAATACTCAAAAAGTAAGTATTATATCGAAAAAATATTCTTGGAAAAAATGTAGCATATAAAAAAAACGAAAAAATGGTATATTCTTAGTCTATAGAACCAGTAAAAGTAAATTTGTAGCTCATAAAAAAGACGATCTTATCCTTCAAATTCCAAATCAAATATTTTAACGTGATACATAGTATAAAAAAATGAAGCTCTTTTCGGGCAAAACCCATTAAAAATTTTTTAAAGTGTTAACAAAAAGCTTTGTTTTATTTTATAAAAGTTATATACGGGTAGGAGAGACAACGGAACGAATTTTCGAACGTTTAAACAGACGACATCCCAGATTTACCAATTTCTGGACAATTGATCCAAAGGCTGGATTCTAACAACGAAACAGTTGTGGATTTTCAAGTTTTCAATGAGAGTTAGAATGAAAAAACATTAGTGACCTCGAGTATGATGGTTTGGAGAATCTGGCTGGTTATATCTGCCATAAATTGAAGGACTCCAGTATTCAATCCGAAGATGTTTCAACGTACACGTGGGTTGATCATTTGAGTAAGTGTGGTTTATGTAAACCATCAGACACTCTCTTGTCATATATTAAGTAACTGGAGACAATTTTTCCTTCCACATGAATGGTGATTCCATTTTGGTAACTAAAAATTATTTAGAAAACCTTATGTCCAAAAGTGTAACTGTAGACTGTTCTAACAAAGCGAACAAGTTATTTTTTAGGTCTCGGATGTACTTCCGAATTAAAGAATTAAACAAGTCTCTTAACAACCTGACATTGCGTAAAAGAAAAATTATGATAACTGCTACATAGTTGCTGTATGTACGTCTATTTCACATGCACAAAATTTAAATAAAGTGCATGGCATGAAAACTGTAAAACTTATTTTTGTCTTTTCCAAGCCTCTTACTTAAATCTGATGAAATACATTATTTAAAAAGTAAAAAATTTTGTTTTTTTATCAATCCATTAAATTTATGGTTTTATTTTGGGGCTTTTCTTCCCCTTGGTAAAAATTATATTTACTAATGTGTAGGCCACTAATCAATTTTTGCCAACTAACGAAATATAATAATTTTAGTAGATATCGATTATATGAATATTTTTATTTTCCGGATACCAATATAATCAAGAAACTGGGAACTTTACAAATAACTGAAAATCAATTTAAATAAAAGTAAATAGTTTAAAAATTTTCCTCTAAACTATAAAAATCACTTAGTTTCTTTTAGTCATAATTCATTCATTTGTACTATTCTCAAATTTCATTCGCGTTCGTATTACGAACGCATAGACGGGACTATGCTTTACTCTGTTGTTAACGTCATGCGCCAATCGGACGAGCTTACGTAACTAGAATATTAGGGTGTGCATATTTCCGGGTCCCGGTGAATTCGTATCTATTTTAATCCCCATCCTAATTACAGACCAACTGGCAACTCTGGTGCGCAGGTAATTTTTAAATAACGCATTAACTACCGGTGAATTGGTAACTTTCATTTTTTAAGTATTGTTGATAATCTAATATCGGTATTCCAGGTATTTAACGCTGCACTCCTAGAAAATGGAAAAAATGTCACAGGAAGTGAAACCGATGATGAAACGAAACGCAAAAGAGAAAACTTGGATGATTGTTTTAATAGAAGTAAAATTAAAAAACGGTCACCAAGCAAAGCAGGCAACGAAAACAAGGAAGACATGGAAAATGTTATGATTACAATAATGAAAGAGCTAATGAATAAAAACGATGAAATGCTTCAGGAAATAAAACAAATAAGGAAAGAATAACAACAAACCAATAAAGAGTTAATGGGTGTAAAAGCAGAGAAACAAAAACTAAAAAAAGAAGTAAAACAGCTACATGAATGAATGGAGCAACTGGAGAAATTTAGCAAAAAGAAAAGCTTTATCGTAACTGGGTTGAAAGTAAAAACAAATGATTATAAGAAATTAAAAGAAGAAATGGAAAATTTCAGAGCCCAAGAGATGCAAATACAAATAAAACTAAGAAGTGCAAAAAAAATAGGAGAAACAGTATGCGCAATAGAAACAGAAGCCCTCACGGATAAAATGGAAATCCTAAACAAGAAACGTAAACTAAAACAGCATAAAGATCGTATCTATATAAACAACGATTGGACATCGAAAGAAAAAGAAATACAAAAGGAAATAACTAAAATAGCAAAGGACGAAAGAAGCAAAGGTAAGCAAACGAAAATCGGCTACAAGAAATTAATAGTGAATGGCAAACTCTAGATATGGGACGAAGAGAAAGAACAGCTGATAGAAATTTCAAAAAACTAATAAACTAAGAACAGCGGCTGAAATATGATATTGACATGGCAAAAAAAGACTCGGAAATGCAAACGGTTAACGAAAACAAAATAACGCACACAAAATAAAGAAAGAATCTCAATAAGAAGAAAAGAACAAAACCCATTAGAATGGGCTCTTGGAATATTAGAACCATGCTGGCAGCAGGTAAGATGCAAGAAATAGCTCTTGAAATGAAAAAATACCAACTAGAAATCCTAGCAGTACAGGAAATACCATGGAAGAAAGAAGGAAAAATTGAGAAGAAAAACTTTAGCATGTATTATTCGGGAGAAAACAATCAGGGAACGAATGGTACGGCATTTATGGTGAACAAAAAAATGAGGGAAAAACTGATACAATTCAAAGCAGTTAATGAAAGGATATCTTACATAAGAAAATAAACAAGCCCACATCTCGATAGTCAATTGCTATGCACCCACCGAAGAAGCAAATCAAGAAGATAAAACAGAATTCTAAGACATCCTGGAAGAAACCTGTGAAAATATTCCGAGGAATAATATTGGGTGATTTCAATGCAAAGATCGGAAAGGAGGACTATAATCGTAATGTAGCTGGCAAAGAAACCATTCATGAAACTACGAATGATAATGGAGGAGAAATCTGCAACCTAGCAGCAGCAACAAATACATATATAGTACTGGGCATAAACATAAAAAAGAACACAAAATAACATGGATGATACCAGGAAGAATGGATGGAAACCAAATAAATCATACTCTAATTTCGAAAAAGTGGACACAAATAGTACAAGACGTAAGGTCATATAGAGGGGCAAATGGAGGCACTGACCACATATTGTTGATAGCAAAACTTAAGATGAAAATAATCAAAGCAAATAATCATAAGGAAGGAAAAAGGAAGAAATGGAATATAGCCAATCTGAAAACGCAAGAAACAAAGCAACAAATACAGAACAACTGGAACAGAAATTGGGTCAGTACGAGCACATAGAAATAGAAGGAGAATGGAAAAACATAAAGAACAGCATAATAGAAACAGCAGAACAAATAATAGGATTCCAAAAAAACAAAGAATCGAAAGAATGGTTTGATGAGGAATGTCACCAAAAAAGTCAACTGAAGCACCTCGTAAGAAACAAATGGCTACAAAGTGCCGAACAGGAACAACTGGACCAATATAGAAAAGAAAAACAAGAAGCATTGAAACTCTATAGAAGAAAGAAGAACACATGGATCTCTGAACAAATGAAAGAATTAGAAACGAATAATAAAGACAACAAGAAATTGTTCGAATAGATAAAACAACAACACAGTACCAAAAAATCTGTCACAAAAATAAACAAAAAAGATTGGGAAAAACATTTCACGGACCTATACAAAAACGACAATAAGGCATATTCAGAGGATGAGGGTATAAGAGATAACAGAGACGAAGAGGAAGTCGCACCTACTTATTAGGAATTCATGGAGGTATTAAAACAACTAAAAGTAAACAAAACGCCAGGGCCAGATGAAATCAACAACGAACTGATCATCAACGGCGGAGAGGAGCTCACGAAGCGAATGCACAAGTTAATGGTTACAATTTGGAAGGACGAAAGCATGCCCATAGAATGGAAAAACGGACACATCGCACCAATCTTTAAGAAAGGAGATCCAACTAAGTGCTGCAACTACAGACCAATTATGCTACTAAATACAACGTATAAGATATTGACCACAATTATAAGAAACCGACTAAATCAATACACAGAAAAAATTATAGGACCATATCAGCAGGGTTTTAGAACAATAGATCAAAGGAAGATCAACAATATATGCAATACACGTACTGACACAAACAATTGAAAAAAGCTATGAACATGACATAGAATTACACATACTATTCATCGACTTCCAACAGGCCTTCAACATCATATACAGACAACAATTATTAAAAGAAATGAAAAAAATGGAGATACCGGCAAAATTAATAAGACTAACTAGAATGACAATAAAAGACTCAACAGCAAAAGTTAAAACAAATGAGGGCGATACAAATGACATCAAAAGAGATATTGAAGTAAGACAAGGAGACAGTCTGTCAACGACAAACGACACAATTTAATATCGCTCTAGAAGGAGTAATTAGGGACACAAGGCTGAAAAAGACAATTATTCAAAGCTCAACACAGATCATAGGATATGCAGATGAACTGGGACTGGTAGCACGAGATAAAAAAAGACTAGAAGAGGCACTTTTAACCCTGGTAAGAGAAGCAAAGACGAGAGGACTAATAATCAATCAGAATAAAACAAAATATCTTATAAGCACACGAGACAATGTAAACAGAATAGCAGAAATAAAGATAGGTGAAAATACGTTCCAGAGAGTAGATTGCTTCAAATACCTGGGGGTGATGGTGGACGGCAAAAACGGAAGGAGTATAGAGATAAACGACAGAATTAAAGCAGGTAATAGAGTATATTGGAAATATCACCAACTACTCAAGGACAAAAACCTGAGCAAAAAAAAAACAAAATCAAAAATATACACAGCAGCAATCAGATCAGTGATAGCCTATGGAGCAGAAGTAATGTGCCTTACGAAAAAAGACGAAGAAAAGTTAAAAATAATTGAGAGAAAAATTATAAGGATACATGGCCCAGTAAAGACAGAAACAGGGGAATATTGAAAGCTGATGAACCATGAAATAATAAATATAAATAAAGGAGAAGATATAGTAAAATTCATTAAAGCACAAAGCCTCAGATGGTTTGGGCACACACAAAGAAGAGGGGTAGAAGAACTGATCAGGAAGATAATGAACTGGAAACCAGTAAAAAATAGACCAAGAGGAAGACCAAAAATTAGATGGGAAGATCAACTGCTAGACGATATATCAAAGATGGAAATTGCAAACTGGAGAGAAAAGATTCAGGACCGGAGAGAGTGGAAGAAGATAGTAGAGAGGGCAAAAAAAACATCACAACCTATGAACTAAGACCTAAAGGAAAAGCGGACTAATTTACCGCGTGAAATGGATTAAAAGAGCTCATATTTGAGCGAACTATACTCTAACAAGAGTGAACGGTACATATAATAATTCCAGGTATGTACCTGTATAAATTACCCTCCTTGAAGTTGGTGTAAAAGGTATTCACCATTTATGTATTGTCTTTTGGAAGGATTACTAGAGAAAATCCAAATATATTTTGAAAAAATGGCTGAAATCGCTGAAATTCTTGTAAAAGATTCCGTAATGAGTGTACATGGGTGGTAAATGATTTTAAATTTCACTTAAAGAAAGTGCTAAAAAGTCTAAAACATTTATGGTACTGTTCTGCATCTGGTTTCCATTCAACCTGTTATACCGACGGTTAGTTTTTTTAATATTTTGAGTAGTAACTATGTTGGTTATCAACAATTTGATGTCAAAAATGCACATTTTGCCATTTTTTGTCTACCAGTAAGAAGAAAAACATTCAAAACAAAATTTAAGATAACCGCATTATAGAGCATGTAAAACAATTTAAACAAGGTTTTAAAAATTTCGCTATACTTAATTGTTGCTTATAAAAATATAAATTAAGTCAGTTTAACGTTAATATAACTTATGTAAAAAATACAACTTATATCTCGATATTACGTGAAATAGCTCAAAGAAATGAGTAAAAATACACGGTTTTTATGACACTCAGTGTAACTACGTAACAATTGTTTTAGTTTCTATATGGACGGAATAACAAAATTTATGTAAATCTGACCAGTTTTTTCTCAATTTAATTATTTATTGACAATTTAAATGAAAAATAGCCGATTTTAAGAATTTTCGTCTATAAGTTACAATGTTTTACCAAAAAACTGAAAAAAGAACCGATGAGTTTATTGAAATAGCCTTAAAATGAGTTGAAGTAAAATAGAATTGGAGCTTTGTTTATCAATAAACATTAACTATTCAAATTTATTTCTTACGTTTTAAGCTAACTACATGAGGTACCCCTAAACCCTAAAAATGTCATCAAAACGACGATTTTGAAGCTCTTCCGACTGGATTAAAGAAGCTATTATCGATTCAAACAAAAGTTGTGTATTTTTAATTCTAAATTTCAACTATTTAATTAAAAATAAAGTGTTTCAGTTGAAAATTCAAAGTTGCTACACCCACCGCTTTCGCAGGTAGAATAAGAACCCTGCTATTGCATAAGTATATAGATTTTGAAAAACCATTCAAAAAGCATTCCAAAGTTTTTTCGATATGCCGTCTAGTTCTCGAGATATTTGACAATCGCCTTTCTGGACAGAGCCCTTAAATAATGTAAACATTCTTATTCAAGCTAGACATAAGCCGAGTGAGAGAGCTGACCGTGAAATTCATTTGCGATGTTTCCAAATTTACCGGATCTCGGGTTGTCTGCAAAATATATATTTACCATATACACAACGGATCGCGCGCGCTGCCCTCTACAGCGGATTTAGTGGAACCACTGCAATATAAAATTCACCAAAAGGGGTGCAAAATGAGGTCCAGGCAAAAATCGATTTCCTTGTACCCTAACCATTGTTACATCGAGATGTCACTATATACACGTGAATACAAGGTGAGATCCAAAATCGGATCTCGCCTTGCAAAACGGATCTCATCTTGTATAGCTTATGATACAAACGGATCTCGCCTTGATATGAAGACATATATATATATATATATATATATATATATATATATATATATATATATATATATATATTGATACATGTATCCATGTGACTTCCAAAGTAGATTCTCGTAATACGTTGTTACTTCATATATACCGTTATGACTTCCGATTTCGGAAGTCACAACGTTTTGCCTATATTTTTACGAATTTGGCTACTAGATGGTATCAGAAGGCTTATATTAAAAATTTCGCTGGAAGTCATATCGTATCTAACATACTCATAAGATCAGATTTTAGTTCGACGGTATATCACCAGCGCTAGTGTCGCTCCCGTGCTACTATACAGGTTATGTACACAACGCGTAGCGTCTTCCGTATACCACACCGCTCGGTGTGACTTCCGTTTTTTGGCAACCCTGTGTAACGGTTTCCAGACATTTATCTGTTGTAGATTCGCGGTCCTAATCGTACTTAGTGTTTTGTGTGCCTTTTGTTTTTAAACATGAATATTAGCAGATCTGCTTTACTTTTAAAGTTAGCCTTAAATGAAGGTACAATAAGTGATTATATATCTCTATAATTATATATTTTCTGTACTTATTTCAATCTATAATATTTACTTACCTATTTACTTATATAAATTCATTTTTCTCGTGTTTTTGTTTACTTCCTTTTTTACAATGAACTTCTAATTTAATCTACACTCACCGGCACGAAAAACGGGCACCCTAAAAAAATGGGTAATTTTTGATGTCTCGTATCTCCCAAACCTTTGGTCCGATTTAAGTAATGTTTTTAATATGTTATAGCCTTATTATTTAACAATATAGCTATGATAACATTGTTGATAGACAGGTAAATTTTCATTGTATACCGGGTGTACCAATCAAACTGGGTTCTTTTTCTCAATTTTCACAACACCCTGTGGAATATTCTAGCCTTTATAAAATATTTAAATTAAAGCCTAACTATAGCTCCAGGTTTTATTAACATTCTGTTTTTTTATTCATTCGCTTACGTTGGATAATAAAAAAGTTAAGGACTTTAACAACTAGCCATGTTCTTTATCGATACAGGTGTTTCTAAATATAAGTGCGACAAATTTTAAGGGGTAATTTCTGCATGAAAAAATAATGATCGTTTGGCAAAATAATTTTATATTTGCAAGCATTTGCGGACATAGCTTTATCAAGTAAACGATCATTATTTTTTCATGCAGAATTACCCCTTAAAGTTTGTCGCACTTATTTAGAAACACCATGTATTGATAAAGAACATGTTTAATTGTTAAAGTCCCTAACTTTTTTATTATCCAACATAAGCGAATGAATAACAAACAGAACATTAAGAAAACCTGGGGCTATAGTTGGGTTTTAATTTCAATATTGTATAAAGGCTAGAATATTCCACAGAGTGTTGTGAAACTTGAAAAAAAAAACAGTTTGATTGGTACGCCCAGTATACAATGATAATTTACCTGTCTAGAAACAGTATTATTACAGCGATATAGTTAAAGAATAAGGCTATAACATATTAAAGAAATACTTAAATCGGAGAATAGGTTTAGGAGATACGAGCCATCAAAAATGACCCATTTTTGGGGTGCCCGTTTTTCGTGCCGGTGAATGTATCTATTAAATAATCTAAATTATTTTTAAAAATCTTATTAAAAGCTTAAATACAAGAAATGTAGGTAAATGTTCTCATTTAACGAAATTTCCGAAAATTGTGTATTTTTTTGACCCAAGTAGGCTGAAAAATCGATTTTATAGTTATTGTTATTTCGTAGGGATGTAAGGGATAGTGATGCGCCACGTATAGCCTCTCCTATCCAAATGTCAACCTCACCTGCCCGTGTAATGGTCTTGATACTGACCTTTCGGTGCATCCTGCCAGATAACAAACGAGGCTCTGACGTCCGAGCGATTGCCGGTATAAGCAATCCCCCCACTTACTGGCCAACGGCTTCGGGCGGATGAGCTGATAAGTGGAAGGGCACCTTTTTGTCCTGAGATTGATAAATCGGTCTCGAAGGCGGATGAACCTAATAACAACGTAACGGTCAACGGCATAAAGATGCAGAAGGCAACGGGGAACCACTGCATTAAAGACTCGGAGAGTACCCCTAGTACAATTAGCATGACTACGACAAATCATAGAAACGATATTACTGATCATGGAACTCGGATACCAAGATCCGGCAGAGAAGGACAATCACAAGACGGCAAGGCCTTCTCGGTCGCCAGCAGAAGAAATCCTTGCCAATATAGTGTAAAGATAAACCTCACGATCTGCACATGGAACGTTAAAACATTATACGAGGCAGGTAAGACTCATAATGCAATCAAGGAGATGGATAGACTATCAGTAGACATAATGGGAATAAGTGAAATGAGATGGACGAACTCTGGGCAATGTAAAATTAATGATCATCACATATATTATTCAGGTAACCCTAATGGAAGACACGAAAATGGGGTAGGTATAATCTTAAATCAAGAAACTGCCAGACATGTTAAAAATTTTGTACCTATATCGGAAAGAATACTCCTCCTTCAACTTAATACCTACCCAATTACAACTAACATTATCCAGGTATATGCCCCTACAGCTGACAAACCGGACGAGATAATTGAAGCATTTTATAATGAACTATCCAACACCTTAAAATGCCTCCCCAAAAAGGATTTAACTTTGATTATGGGTGATCTAAATGCTAAGATTGGTAGGGGACAATCGGGAGAATTCATAGGGCAATTTGGACTTGGAGAAAGAAATGAGCGAGGAGACCGACTGGGTGAATTTGTGGCAGAAGAAGAGTTTGTGATTACTAACACTTACTTCAAACTCCCTTACAGAAGATTATATACATGGAAATCACCTCAAGACACTCCAGGCCGCATAGTGAGAAATCAAATAGATTACATCATGATTAATAAAAGATTCCGTAACAGCATAACATCAGTCAAGACATACCCAGGAGCTGATATCAAGTCAGACCATAACCCACTGATTGGCAAAATTAAGCTCAGGCTAAAGAAGGTTAGACGTAGTGTCAATCCAAAATTCGACATAAGGCTATTAAAAGACCAAAACACAGAACAGAGTGTAAAACGGTATATACAGAACAACTTGAATACCGTTATTCAATCGGATGTAATGGACCAGGAGATAGAAAAGTTGCATACAGTTTCACAAGACATACGTGAGAAATTCCTCAAACCACCAAAAATAAAGAAGAAATCGTGGATGACAAACGAGATTTTAGATATGATGGAAGAGAGGCGAAAGTCCAAAGATCAGGACATGTCATTATACAAAAGAATAGATAAAGATATCAAAAAAGCAATTAGAATAGCTAAGGATACACGACTAAGAGAACAGTGTGCGGAAATCCAGCAATTGCAACATAAACACGATTCATTCAATATGCACAAAAAAGTTAAAGAAGCTGCAGGCTTATACAAACCTAGAAGAGTTGGGTGTTTGGCAGATAACCAAGGCAAACCACTGTTAAGTGTGGAAGAAAAACTAGACACGTGGAAGAAATATGTGGAAGTAACTTTTGCAGATGAAAGGCAGAATACCATTGAAGACATTGAATGCCAAACAGGACCCCCGATTACCATTGAAGAAGTCACGTCAGCTATTAAAACAACTAAAGATGGTAAAGCTGTAGGGCCTGACCAGTTTTATGTAGAATTCCTAAAACTTATGGATGAACAAGGAATAAAATGGATAACAACCGTATTCAACAAAATATACGTAACTGGAAAAATACCCCAAAGCTGGTTAAAGTCGACCTTCGTAACTTTACCCAAAAAAGTAAATGCCAAAACATGTGAAGACTACAGAACAATTAGCCTAATGAGCCACTTACTCAAAACGTTTCTGAAGGTGATACATGGCAGAATATATAAAAAATGCGAACAACAGATATCATGGACGCAGTTTGGATTCCGCGATGCCTTAGGCACCCGAGAGGCTCTATTCGCTGTCCAAGTGCTTATGCAAAGATGCAGGGATGTTGACTGTGAAGTGTATATTTGTTTTATCGACTACAAAAAGGCGTTTGATAGAGTAAAACATGATAAACTCATAAACATCTTGAAAGAAGCGGGAGTAGATGATAGAGACTTGAGAATCATATATAATTTGTATTACAACCAAACTGCCAATATTAAAGTGGAAGACCAATTAACAGAGGCAGTCTCCATAGATAGAGGAGTGAGGCAAGGATGCATCCTGTCCCCGGTGCTGTTTAATATATACTCTGAATGTATCTTCGAGCAAGCGCTGGGAGAACTACAGGAAGGCGTATTAGTCAACGGAGTGCGTCTGAACAACATTAGATATGCCGACGACGCTGTAGTTTTTGCAGACAGTCTAGATGGTTTGCAAAGAATAATGTCGCGCATATCAGATATAAGTAGAGAATACGGACTTGATCTCAATACGAAAAAAACAAAGTATATGGTAGTCAGTAAGCGCGAAATATTAAATACACAGCTTTTGGTTAACCAACAACTAATTGACAGGGTCGACAGCTACGCATACCTTGGTACCAACATAAACAGCCAGTGGGACCACTCAAGTGAAATAAAACAACGCATAGGAAAAGCGAGATCAGCGTTCATAATGATGAAGTCTCTTTTCAGAAGCCACGATTTACCTCTTGCTACCAAAATCTCTATCATCAGATGCTATGTATTTTCTACGTTATTATACGGAGTAGAGGCCTGGACACTTTCCGAGGCTTCTTTGACAAAACTCGAGGCATTTGAGATGTGGTGTTACAGGCGCATTTTGAGAATTTCGTGGGTGGATCGTGTGACTAATATTGAGGTTCTACGTAGAATAGGCAAGGAATGCGAGATTATTAACATAATCAAAGAGCGCAAACTAGAATATCTTGGCCATGTTATGAGGAATGAACAGAGATATGGCTTGTTGCAACTCATTCTTCAAGGCAAGGTATTTGGAAAGAGAGGACCAGGGAGAAGAAGAATATCTTGGCTTCAAAACCTGAGAAAGTGGTTTAATACATCGACAACCGGACTATTCAGAATAGCAGCAAGCAAAGTTAGGATAGCCATGCTGGTCGCCAACATCCGGAACGGATAGGCACCTTAAGAAGAAGAAGAAGTTATTTCGAAAGTAATAAAACGTGTAAAAATTACAAAAAAATTGAATGTACAATTACAATTGAATGGAATTAAATACACGATAAAATGAATCAAGAGCGATAAAAAGTTTAAAGTAATAAATTCTAGTAATAATATAAAATACAGTAAACTCTCTCTTAACGGGGTAGGCGCAAAATCTCTGTCCAATGCTATTTAAATACATTTATTTTTTTCGAATCCTGAGAAAACTAATAATATTTTTTTAAACATACACCCAGAATGAAAGATAACATTATTACGGGGGACCGAAAGTCCCTTAGAATAAAAAAAAAGTTTCTTTTGAATGAAATATTCGAAACTAAAAATCACACTAACTTTTCTCTTGTTTTTTCATCCCATTATCTTTATTAAAATAAACATATATTAGGTATATAAGTTATTAAAATAAACATTATATAAGTTTTCAGGGACTTTCTGCCCTCGGTAATAATGTAAGCTTCCATTCTGCGTTTAAATTTTTCAAAAATACTTATTAGTTTTCTCAGAATTCGAAAAAAATTAATGCATTTAATTAGCACTGGACTAAGATTTTGCGCCTATCCCCAACGAGCACCTCCTCTATACGGACGGTATTTAAAACAAAATTCATTTGCCGATATACTGAGCCTGTACTCTTCCGGACAATCCCTTAAAATGATGTGTACCTAAATGAAAAAAAAAAATACATAGATATTTTTTCCAAATATTTTAGAATACAAAACTACAATATTTATATTTTATTATTTCAAATTAACACAGAGATGACAACGATTGATATTTGATAACTCTTTACCTTATCAGCAGTAGGTAATAAAAATCTGGTTCTAGTGTGGGATCCGTCATTAAAATATTTTGTGTGTCGGTCATTAAAAGAAATGTGACACCATAACGCGTTGCTCTAATAATACTTTAACATTGATATTATGTTGTGACTAAAAATGTTAACGGAATGTCTGCTTGGCAAAAGAAAACATCGGCACAATATCAATTTTCTTCTTTGATATGTTACCTATGTGTATGCCAAATTTCATGTCAATCTTAAGTGGTTTTTTAAAATTGATGGGTTTTGCAATATTTTACCGTCAGCGAACGGACTAATAGAAGAGGATCCGATATAAGGCCGATCTGCATCGATATATTTAATGGATAACAATAATAATTATTGGATATGTAATTTAGTATGTTAACAATTATAAAAAACAAGGGGTGCATTATCTGATTTTCTGCTGACTATAATCAATTAATAATTAATAAATTACTTTTATCTACTCTATGTCATATTATAATATATAAATTTTTAGTTTGTGAAAACTGTCATTATAGATAGCAGTGCTTTAAAGTAAGCATGAAGTAACAATGTATTTTAAATGGGATTTACTTTTTCTCACTGTTTTTGACACACTTTCATATAATTAAATATTCTTTCTTAACTTTCGCGTTTCATGGTGATGACATCTTCTTTTTCTTCAAGTGCCATCTCCGCGAAGGAGGTCGGCAATCATCATAGCTATTCGGACCTTGGAGACGGCTGCTCTGAAAAGTTCGTTTGATGTACATCCGTACCATTCTCTCAGGTTGCGCAACCACGATATTCTGCGTCTCCCTATGCTTCTTTTTCCTTGAATCTTTCCCTGCATAATGAGTTGGAGCAAGTTGTATCTCTCTCCACGTGTAATATGTCCGAGATATTCCAATTTTCTGGTTTTAATTGTATTTAAGACTTCCATTTCTTTATTCACCTTTCTCAGAACCTCTTTGTTTGTGACGTGTTCTGTCCATGATATTTTTAGAATTCTTCTATATACCCACATCTCGAATGATTCCAGTTTTTTCATTGATGCCGCATTCAAGGTCCAAGCTTCATTCCGTAAAACAGAGTCGAGAAAACGTAGCACCTAGCCAACCTTATTCTTAGCTCTAACCTTAGATCTCTTGTGCAGAGCACAAGAGAGGTGATGACATAATGAGCAATAAATTACAAAAAAAAAATTTGACAGTTTTGTGGTTTGAAAGAAATTAGAATTTTTATATGTCACAGTTCTAAGAATTGTAGAATAGAAATGAATTCCAGTGACGAAGAGTTACAGTATTTTTATTTGTTTATCGTAGATAAAATATTGTATGAAATTGTGCGTGAAGTACTTTTTGCGAACTTACGCGATGTATAGCACTCACTCCGTTTCATAAATAACTATTTTCATATATTAAAAAAAAAAATGTTTCGACCCGGGTAGATATTATTCCAGATTTTCAGATTTGGGCACAGAGTTGGATTGTTGGGGCATATATGGAGAGCAGGTAGCGCAACAACTATAAACTCAATTTTACAATGGAGACCCGGAGTTAGAAGGAGACGCGGAGGAACTAGAATAAATGGTTACAGGAATTAAAGGAAGATTTATATAGGGCAGGAATTAGAGACTAGCAGAAAAACAAAAGAGGATAGAAAGAAATGGAGAAGCATAGTCAATAGTATCGAGTAGCAGATTGGGAAAAATCTGCTCGAAAAAGATGGATCTAGATAGCTTTTTAGCGGGTAATCCCCACCTGGAGGGTTTAGCCATTTAATTTTTTATTACATATTATTATTGGTACATCAAAAATTAAAAGGACGGTGCCTGTAATAAAATCTAAAATATTAAAATTTTCTATAAGTTCAAATTTATTTATTAACATTTTTGATATAATTTTCATAAATAAATGACTTACTATTAACACTTTTTTAATTAATTCCAATAAATCCATTTTACAGCAATAATAATATATTAGTATTTTTGTTAAAATAAATATCAATCATATTATCATAAATAACACAGGTTTACAAAAAAAACTAAATTTCGGACAATTTGACGAAATCATATGACAAGGGGGTTTTTGGAGTGGCTGATCACAAATCCGGGGTCTGCTCACCTCTATCGCGTCAGGTAAAGGTCATTTCAAGGTCAAATCAAGATAAATCGACAGTCGCTCTGAAAAAGTATATTAGGGGGTTCTTGGGGTCGCTGAAGATGAATCCGGAGTCCGCTGACCTCTATCTCGTCTAGTTCAACGTCATTTTAAGGTCAAATCAACATAAATTGACACAATTGCTCTGAAAGTATAGGGAGTTTTGGGGTCGCTGATCATGAAAACTGCGGTCCGTTGAGCTCTACTACGTCATGTAAAGGTCATTTCAAGTTCAAATCAGGAGGAGTTAACACAATTGATTTGACCTTAAAATGGCCTTTACCTGACGTGGTTGAGCTCAACGGGCCCCAGTTTTGTGATCAGGGACCCCAAAAACACCCTAATATACTTTTTCACAGCGATTGTGTTGATTTATCTTGATTTGACCTCGAAATGACCTTCAGCTACACGTGATAGAGGTCAGCGGATCCGGGATTCGTTATAAGCGACCCCAAAACCCTCCTAATATACTTTTTCAGAGCGACTGTCGATTTATCTTGATTTGTCCTTGAAATAACATTTACCTGACGTGATAGAGGTTAGCGAACCCCGGATTCGTAACCAGCGACCCCAAAAACCCCCCTAGTCATATGGTTTCGTCAAATAGTCCGAAATGTATTTTTTTGTAAACCTGTATAATCAAAGGAATATCAATATTTTAATTTAAATAGACAACTTTAAAACACAGACAACTGTATTCACAGTAAAAGTTTCAAAAGATCACACATTACGCTCAAAATAGGAGGTAAATCTAGCAGACGAGTCGTTGTGACTTCCAAAATATGACAACACCGCTGGAAGTGACAACGCGCCTTGAACTACCCTATATATGGAAGCCATAACGTATGCTGTACGCTTCGGTATATACGTATATATATACAAAATTTATTTTGGTAAATCCTTTCCCCTCAATAGGTAGAAACATTTTATAAGCCCCCCTTTTACCAAATACACAATTTTTAAAAAATAATTCCTAGTAGAAAAGGTGGAAGTCGGACAGCCTCTTCTGTATACCGGAAGTCACAACGTGCATCAATATATATATATATATATATATATATATATATATATATATATATATACAGAACTGGATTCGAAATCCGATGTATTTATCGACCGTGCAAGTATATTCTATAACACTATAAAACAGTGTTGAAATTATCGGGAATTGCGGTCTGTGGCTTAGATTGAAACTACATTTAATTCTGTTGAATTCGATATTTCGATGAGTATTTATTAATTTTTCATCTTCATCAGGAACAAACTACAAAATTAACTAACAGTTAGGTACAAACATAATATTACAATGATATAACTTACGAATTGTTGTAGGTATGTTATATAAAGCAATTTAACTTAAAGCTATGCATGTCGTTTCACGAGAACGTCGAGGGCGGCACTGAGTCAGGTATCTTTTCTCACATGTGTTAAGGGTCAAAAGTTCCAATATCGAGCCATCTGTTTAATATTCTGCTATTTTTCGAATTTTAAAACATTGCAGTAAATTTCGCTTAATCTACTTGTGTCTGATTTGTAATTAATTGAACGTTTATTACTGTTTATGTGGTACATCTCGAGGAACAAGATGTTACTTATATGTAACATCAAATCTGAACTTTCTGAGATTCTTCCAACTGATATGATACGTGAATACGAAAATCGTCTGAAAAGAAAATTTAGATCTGAATTTGAGAAAATAAAACTTACGAACATCAACAAATTTGAACGACTATACAGCAATAACGAAAAACACAACCGTGTATTTAAAGACAACAGCAAATGGTTTAAAAATATCTCTAGCATAGCCATACCGGAAGAAGTCGCCAATTTCTTATCATTGGGACCTAAATTTAGTGTGCCCTGTGTTGGTAAAGATGTCAGACTAGATAGGTTTGTTGCAGACTTAGAAAATATAGTGGATGATATTCCAGATGAATCAAAGGATGTCGTACGAGCTAGAGCAACCAATATCATAACTAATTATGTGAACCACACTACAACAAACAAACCAAACCACTTCAACAGGATGTTTGAAAAAACACGCAAGTTTTTGAAATCAAATCCAGATCTATACATTTTGCAATCAGACAAAGGTGGGTGTACGGTTGCCATGGATAAATCAGAATATATGGATAAAACTGAGATAATGCTACAGGATTCTTCCACGTACACCAAATTAAACACTGATCCAACGGTGAAAATACAAACCAAATACAACAATATTATTAAGAACCTGAAATCCATAGGTGAGATAGACGCTAATGCTGCAAAACAACTAATGATCTACAACTCGATGTTTCCAAAGTTATACTGTCTACCAAAAATTCACAAAAGCAAAGTTCCTCTTCGCCCTATCATCAGCTCAATCAACTCCACTACATACAACATCTCGAAATACTTGGCAAACATTCTAACTGCCACTTTTGAATATCAAACTAATTATAATGTGAAAGATACATTTACGTTTGTAGAACTAATTAAGAATGTTACAATTCCTCAAACCTATGTACTTATATCCTTAGATGCGGTATCGCTTTTCACGAATATTCCTCTTAACTTGATTATTGAAATTTTAGAGCAAAATTGGCACTTAATAGAACCCAACACCACACTAAGTAAGAATAACTTCTTCAAACTAATCGATTTTATTTTTTCTAATGTTTACTTTTCTTTCGGTGGAACTTTTTACTCACAAATCTTTGGCACTCCCATGGGCTCTCCTATCAGCCCCATTCTAGCCACCATAGTTTTAGATCATCTATTTAATATAGTAATTCCACGACTACCGTTCAAGTTACCGTTCATATACAAATATGTGGATGATGTGATAAGTGCGATCCCCGAGGACTCTATTCAAACTACACTGGACCTCTTCAATGGATTTCACAAACACCTACAATTTACCGTTGAGGAGGAGAAAGAACAAAGTGTGCCCTTTTTAGACACTAAGGTGATAAGAACCACAGAGAACAAGATAATTTTGGATTGGTATCAGAAACCAACTGACTCTGGAAGATATATAAATTATTTCTCTCAGCACTCGAAAAGCCAAAAACACAACACTGTTGTGGCAATGAAAAACAGAATTTTACACATCAGCAATGACCTGTTCACACAAAAGAATTTAAAAACACTCTACAACATATTCTTGAACAACGGCTATCCAAGTAAAATTCTTAAGCAACTGATATATAACTCAGACTTATACGACGGGCAACGTGTGACAACAGACCATCAGATCCCGTGATTTACAAAAAGTTGCCCTTCATAAATGGCATAACCAACAATATAATCAAGGTGCTGAACGGAATTCCTAAAATCAAATTAGCGAAATACAATAGCATATCCAACTACAGCTTATTCTCGAAGCTTAAAGACCAGACACCGCTTCTAAATCAGAGTCATATCATCTATCAACTTTCTTGTCTCGAATGTGATGGGCAGTATATAGGACAAACATCGCAATGGCTGAAACAAAGAATAACGCAGCACAAAAGTGATTGTAAAACACACAAAAATACTTGTGCAGCAGCACACCATTCCATAACAACAGGACACCAATTTAATTTGTCAGATATCAAGATCTTAGATTCAGAAAGCAATTATAAGAAAAGATTGTTCCTCGAGATGTACCGCATAAACAGTAATAAACGTTCAATTAATTACAAATCAGACACAAGTAGATTAAGCGAAATTTACTGCAATGTTTTAAAATTCGAAAAATAGCAGAATATTAAACAGATGGCTCGATATTGGAACTTTTGACCCTTAACACATGTGAGAAAAGATACCTGACTCAGTGCCGCCCTCGACGTTCTCGTGAAACGACATGCATAGCTTTAAGTTAAATTGCTTTATATAACATACCTACAACAATTCGTAAGTTATATCATTGTAATATTATGTTTGTACCTAACTGTTAGTTAATTTTGTAGTTTGTTCCTGATGAAGATGAAAAATTAATAAATACTCATCGAAATATCGAATTCAACAGAATTAAATGTAGTTTCAATCTAAGCCACAGACCGCAATTCCCGATAATTTCAACACTGTTTTATAGTGTTATAGAATATATATATATATATATATATATATATATATATATCAATTTACAAATTATTGGGTTAACAGCTGAAACGGAAGACTCAGTGTACTCTTTTTTACGATTCCAATATTTCGTTAACAGTCGTTAACATCATCAGGGACGCTGAAATAATATTAAAGGTATAATAGTGAAACTGGGTATTAAAAAACAACTCACTAGTTTGAGATTTTAGTCAACGATGTTATAAATGTGTAAAAAAGCGGCATTAACAAAAAGAATTGCAGTGAATGTTATTAAAAATTAAAAAATATAACAAATATAAAAAAATGGAACTATAATATAAATAACTATGCTAAAAAACCACTAATTATTAAAATCTTTCTGTGCGACGGATTTAAAAGATTTTAATAATTAGTGGTTTTTTAGCATAGTTATTTATATTATAGTTCCATTTTTTTATATTTGTTATATTTTTTAATTTTTAATAACATTCACTGCAATTCTTTTTGTTAATGTCGCTTTTTTACACATTTATAACATCGTTGACTAAAATCTCAAACTAGTGAGTTGTTTTTTAATACCCAGTTTCACTATTATACCTTTAATGTTATTTCAGCGTCCCTGATGATGTTAACGACTGTTAACGAAATATGGAATCGTAGAAAAGAGTACACTGAGTCTTCCATTTCAGCTGTTAACCCAATAAACTTCAACCCCATTTTTATATATATATATATATATATATATATATATATATATATATATATATGAATTAAACGAAAAGATTTCTCTGATATACAGAAGAAATCTTTTCCGTAGCGGACGCGAAAATGTAAATTTCAAAGTCTTCATAAAAGACGATGAACGACAAAAGACACCTCTTTGTGTCACAGATTTGTCTACAAAGCCACGTTATTCGCTACACATTCTTCAATAACGGAGAAAAACCGTGATATGAAAGGAAACGGCGATTGCATTTTATTTCACTTCGACCACCACCGATATTCTACACGACGTGTTTCGAGCTCATGTCAAGCTCTCGTCAGGAACATCTAGGTGGATGGTCGAGGTGTAAGAAAATGCTTTTGGCCTTTCTGGTAATAATAAAATAACCAGACTTCAGTACACTTGGTACGACATCTATATGAATTAAACGAAAAGATTTCTCTGATATACAGAAGAAATCTTTTCCGTAGCGGACGCGAAAATGTAAATTTCAGAGTCTTCATAAAAGACGATGAACGACAAAAGACACCTCTTTGTGTCACAGATTTGTCTACAAAGCCACGTTATTCGCTACACATTCTTCAATAACGGAGAAAAACCGTGATATGAAAGGAAACGGCGATTGCATTTTATTTCACTTCGACCACCACCGATATTCTACACGACGTGTTTCGAGCTCATGTCAAGCTCTCGTCAGGAACATCTAGGTGGATGGTCGAGGTGTAAGAAAATGCTTTTGGCCTTTCTGGTAATAATAAAATAACCAGACTTCAGTACACTTGGTACGACATCTATATGAATTAAACGAAAAGATTTCTCTGATATACAGAAGAAATCTTTTCCGTAGCGGACGCAAAAATGTAAATTTCAAAGTCTTCATAAAAGACGATGAACGACAAAAGACACCTCTTTGTGTCACAGATTTGTCTACAAAGCCACGTTATTCGCTACACATTCTTCAATAACGGAGAAAAACCGTGATATGAAAGGAAACGGCGATTGCATTTTATTTCACTTCGACCACCACCGATATTCTACTCGACGTGTTTCGAGCTCATGTCAAGCTCTCGTCAGGAACATCTAGGTGGATGGTCGAGGTGTAAGAAAATGTTTTTGGCCTTTCTGGTAATAATAAAATAACCAGACTTCAGTACACTTGGTACGACATCTATATGAATTAAACGAAAAGATTTCTCTGATATACAGAAGAATATCTGTAGAATATCGGTGGTGGTCGAAGTGAAATAAAATGCAATCGCCGTCTCCTTTCATATCACGGTTTTTCTCCGTTATTGAAGAATGTGTAGCGAATAACGTGGCTTTGTAGACAAATCTGTGACACAAAGAGGTGTCTTTTGTCGTTCATCGTCTTTTATGAAGACTTTGAAATTTACATTTTCGCGTCCGCTACGGAAAAGATTTCTTCTGTATATCAGAGAAATCTGAATATGAAAGGAAACGCCGATTGCATTTTATTTCACTTCGACCACCACCGATATTCTACACGACGTGTTTCGAGCTTATGTCAAGCTCTCGTCAGGAACATCTAGGTGGATGGTCGAGGTGTAAGAAAATGCATTTGGCCTTTCTGGTAATAATAAAATAACCAGACTTCAGTACACTTGGTACGACATCTATATGAATTAAACGAAAAGATTTCTCTGGTATACAGAAGAAATCTTTTCCGTAGCGGACGCGAAAATGTAAATTTCAAAGTCTTCATAAAAGACGATGAACAACAAAAGACACCTCTTTGTGTCACAGATTTGCCTACAAAGCCACGTTATTCGCTACACATTCGTCAATAACGGAGAAACCGTGATATGAAAGGAAACGGCGATTGCATTTTATTTCACTTCGACCACCACCGATATACTACACGACGTGTTTCAAGCTCATGTCAAGCTCTCGTCAGGAACATCTAGGTGGATGGTCGAGGTGTAAGAAAATGCATTTGGCCTTTCTGGTAATAATAAAATAACCAGATTTCAGTACACTTGGTACGACATCTATATGAATTAAACGAAAAGATTTCTCTGGTATACAGAAGAAATCTTTTCCGTAGCGGACGCGAAAATGTAAATTTCAAAGTCTTCATAAAAGACGATGAACGACAAAAGACACCTCTTTGTGTCACAGATTTGCCTACAAAGCCACGTTATTCGCTACACATTCGTCAATAACGGAGAAACCGTGATATGAAAGGAAACGGCGATTGCATTTTATAGGCAAATCTGTGACACAAAGAGGTGTCTTTTGTCGTTCATCGTCTTTTATGAAGACTTTGAAATTTACATTTTCGCGTCCGCTACGGAAAAGATTTCTTCTGTATACCAGAGAAATCTTTTCGTTTAATTCATATAGATGTCGTACCAAGTGTACTGAAGTCTGGTTATTTTATTATTACCAGAAAGGCCAAATGCATTTTCTTACACCTCGACCATCCACCTAGATGTTCCTGACGAGAGCTTGACATGAGCTCGAAACACGTCGTGTAGAATATCGGTGGTGGTCGAAGTGAAATAAAATGCAATCGCCGTTTCCTTTCATATCACGGTTTCTCCGTTATTGACGAATGTGTAGCGAATAACGTGGCTTTGTAGGCAAATCTGTGACACAAAAAAGGTGTCTTTTGTCGTTCATCGTCTTTTATGAAGACTTTGAAATTTACATTTTCGCGTCCGCTACGGAAAAGATTTCTTCTGTATACCAGAGAAATCTTTTCGTTTAATTCATATAGATGTCGTACCAGGTGTACTGAAGTCTGGTTATTTTATTATTACCAGAAAGGCCAAATGCATTTTCTTACACCTCGACCATCCACCTAGATGTTCCTGACGAGAGCTTGACATGAGCTCGAAACACGTCGTGTAGAATATCGGTGGTGGTCGAAGTGAAATAAAATGCAATCGCCGTTTCCTTTCATATTACGGTTTCTCCGTTATTGACGAATGTGTAGCGAATAACGTGGCTTTGTAGGCAAATCTGTGACACAAAGAGGTGTCTTTTGTCGTTCATCGTCTTTTATGAAGACTTTGAAATGTACATTTTCGCGTCCGCTACGGAAAAGATTTCTTCTGTATACCAGAGAAATCTTTTCGTTTAATTCATATAGATGTCGTACCAAGTGTACTGAAGTCTGGTTATTTTATTATTACCAGAAAGGCCAAATGCATTTTCTTACACCTCGACCATCCACCTAGATGTTCCTGACGAGAGCTTGACATGAGCTCGAAACACGTCGTGTAGAATATCGGTGGTGGTCGAGGTGAAATAAAATGCAATCGCCGTTTCCTTTCATATCACGGTTTCTCCGTTATTGACGAATGTGTAGCGAATAACGTGGCTTTGTAGGCAAATCTGTGACGCAAAGAGGTGTCTTTTGTCGTTCATCGTCTTTTATGAAGACTTTGAAATTTACATTTTCGCGTCCGCTACGGAAAGGATTTCTTCTGTATACCAGAGAAATATTTTCGTTTAATTCATATATATATATATATATATATATATATATATATATATATATATATATATATATATATAAGTTATTGAAGAATAAAAGCCATTAAGTAGAAAGTTAACTGATTTTTCTGAAAGGACATTCTACAAAAGTCACGTTGAAAACTAGACAAGGAACTCGTTATCATAATCTCTAAACAACTCTTACCCGATAAGGGTATATCAATAATACCAAACTTCTTTATATATATATATATATATATATATATATATAAGTTATTGAAGAATAAAAGCCATTAAGTAGAAAGTTAACTGATTTTTCTGAAAGGACATTCTACAAAAGTCACGTTGAAAACTAGACAAGGAACTCGTTATCATAATCTCTAAACAACTCTTACCCGATAAGGGCTAATTAATATTCACTTTCAGTGGTAAGACCCTACTAAAATAACTATAAATGAAAAACTAGTCGTTACTAATGACCACAATCCCAGGTAATAAAATCATATTATCTTAATCCCTCAAGAATGGTATTTTCCAAAAATTTACACAAAATATAAGAATATTAGATCTGTCTATAAAACAATTGTTAAGAATGTATTTGGTATTCCTACTTATTCTTCTATAACAACTCAAAATTTAAAAAATATAATTTCAATTTTTCTAATACAAATTCGGCTAATTGACGAAGTCCCTGATCACACAAACAACAGCCCACACACATAAGAAATTTTTGAAAATGAGACGCATTACCTACACGCCGTTTAAAAATTTTTCCCTCGCTTTCGAATATACCTTGATCACGATATTTTATATCTCATGCTTTATTACATGTACTTCCAGAATTTTTATTATATGTACTTCCACAATTTAACTAAAAATTAAAAAAAAAATGTTAACTAACGTACCATCTCCAAAGCATTTTTTAATTTGAGACGTATTCCCGAATAGCCCGCAATACATCGCAAGTTTCAGAATTTTTTTCTCTTGTTTTGGAAAATACCTCCATCACGTTTTTTTTATATATTATGCTTTAGTATATATACTTCGAGAATTTAGCAAAAAATTGAAAAAAAAGTTGACTAACGTACCATCCATAAAGGATGTTTGAATTTGAGACGTATTACCGAATAGGGCGCAATACATGTAAGTTTCAGAATTTTTTTCTCTTGTTTTGGAAAATACCTCCATCACGTTTTTTTTTATATGTTATGCTTTATTATATTTACTTTGAGAATTTAACAAAAAACTGAGAAAAAAAGTTGACTAACGATCCATCCATAAAGGATTTTTGAATTTGAGACGTATTACCGAATAGCCCGCAATACATCTAAGTTTCAGAATTTTTTTCTCTTGTTTTGGAAAATACCTCCATCACGTTTTTTTTTTATATGTTATGCTTTATTATATTTACTTTGAGAATTTAACAAAAAACTGAGAAAAAAAGTTAACTAACGATCCATCCATAAAGGATTTTTGAATTTGAGACATATTACTGAATAGCCCACAATACATCTAAGTTTCAGAATTTTTTTCTCTTGTTTTGGAAAATACCTCCATCACGTTTTTTTATAAGTTATGCTTTATTATATATACTTTGAGAATTTAACAAAAAACTGAGAAAAAAAGTTGACTAACGATCCATCCATAAAGGATTTTTGAATTTGAGACGTATTACCGAATAGCCCGCAATACATCTAAGTTTCAGAATTTTTTTCTCTTGTTTTGGAAAATACCTCCATCACGTTTTTTTTATATGTTATGCTTTACTATATTTACTATGAGAATTTAACAAAAAACTGCGAAAAAAAGTTGACTAACGATCCATCCATAAAGGATTTTTGAATTTGAGACGTAGGTTTATTACTGAATAGCCCACATCTAAGTTTCAGAATTTTTTTCTCTTGTTTTGGAAAATACCTCCATCACGTTTTTTTTTATATGTTATGCTTTATTATATTTACTTTGAGAATTTAACAAAAAACTGAGAAAAAAAGTTGACTAACGATCCATCCATAAAGGATTTTTGAATTTGAGACGTACTACCGAATAGCCCGCAATACATCTAAGTTTCAGAATTTTTTTCACTTGTTTTGGAAAATACCTTTATCACAATTTTTTTATATGTTATGCTTTAGTATATGTACTTCCAGAATTTAACAAAATATTGAAAAAAAAAGTTGACTAATGTGCCATCCATAAAGAATTTTTGAATTTGAGACGTATTACCGAATGGCCCGCAATACATCTAAGTTTCAGAATTTTTTTCTCTTGTTTTGGAAAATACCTCCATCACGTTTTTTTATAAGTTATGCTTTATTATATATACTTTGAGAATTTAACAAAAAACTGAGAAAAAAAGTTGACTAACGATCCATCCATAAAGGATTTTTGAATTTGAGACGTATTACCGAATAGCCCGCAATACATCTAAGTTTCAGAATTTTTTTCTCTTGTTTTGGAAAATAGCTCCATCACGTTTTTTTTTATATGTTATGCTTTATTATATTTACTTTGAGAATTTAACAAAAAACTGAGAAAAAAAGTTGACTAACGTACCATCCATAAAGGATTTTTGAATTTGAGACGTATTAACGAATAGTGCGCAATACATCTAAGTTTCAGAATTTTTTTCTCTTGTTTTGGAAAATAGCTCCATCACGTTTTTTTTTATATGTTATGCTTTATTATATTTACTTTGAGAATTTAACAAAAAACTGAGAAAAAAAGTTGACTAACGATCCATCCATAAAGGATTTTTGAATTTGAGACGTATTACCGAATAGCCCGCAATACATCTAAGTTTCAGAATTTTTTTCTCTTGTTTTGGAAAATACCTCCATCACGTTTTTTTTTATATTTTATGCTTTATTATATTTACTTTGAGAATTTAACAAACAACTGAGAAAAAAAGTTGACTAACGTACCATCCATAAAGGATTTTTGAATTTGAGACGTATTAACGAATAGCGCGCAATACATCTAAGTTTCAGAATTTTTTCGCTTGTTTTGGAAAATACCTTCATCACGATTTTTTTATATGTCATGCTTTAGTATATAGGGTGAGGCAGATAAAGGGCCTATTAGAAATATCTCGAGAACTAAAGGTAACTGAATTATGAAAATTGGAATAATGAGGTTTTGAAGACTGATCTATTTAATGAAAATATTTTCATCTACTTGGTACTTCCGGTTATACCGGAAGTTGCTTATAACTTCGTTTTTTTAAATGGGATACCCTGTATATTTTGACATTTTTGGATTCTCCTCGATTTCTTCTTTCTTAAAATATAATGTTTTGTAACATTATACAGGGTTACAGTGTAACAATCAATATAACAGATTTAATTGTCAAACTGATGGTAATTTTTCATCTTCTGCTATTAGTAACAATGCAAACGGAGGTTTGACCAAAATGACATCTCAACCGTCAACTTCAAACACGAATGACAATAAGATGGCTGCGACAGCAGCGAATTTAAAACAAAAACAAACAAGAAATTCTAATAATAATAAGATCGACCCTACAGCAGTAACGATGGCACTTCTGCAGACACACCAAAATAATGTCATGCGTGAAATACAAGCGCTTGGATCAACCAACGACGATAATGTTGGCTGGGAAACAGTTAAACCCAGAAATAAACAACGGAACCGCAGATTCGTTATTGGAAGAAATGAAGTTGATACTGGTATCCAAGTAATTCCTAAGTATGTATCACTTCATGTGTCTCGATTGGCACCTAATACGAGACCTGAAGATTTGAAGCAAATGCTTATAAATGATTTTCCCGAAGTAAATTGCGAGAAACATGAGTCCAAACGACCAGAGATTTATGCATCAATGAAAGTGACTATTAATCAAGAGAATTTCAAAAAAGCATGGCGAAAAGAGATATGGCCCAATGGGGCAATTATATCACGGTTTTTAGCAAAGAAGAGGGTGCCGACAACACCGGAGGATCCTCAGGTATAGGTACTAATCTCATATTAAAGAATTATAATCTACAGAAGGAACTGCGTATTTATTATCAAAATGTTCGTGGTCTAAGGACAAAAACTGATACATTATACACAAGCATATTATCTGAAGACTATGATATTATTGCACTGGTTGAATGCAGAATTTTATGACAATGAGCTGTTTGATGATAGATATAATGTGGTAAGAAGAGATCGTGATTTGAATCGAGGCGGAGGTGTACTGATGGCACTCAAAAAAGAAATACCTTATGAAATAATTGAAGTAAGCTGTGATATTGAATGTATTATTGTCAAGATAGATTTTAGAAGAACCATATTTTATATGTCTGTTGTTTATTTTACACCTAACTGTTGTATAGATAAGTATGAAACATTTTTAAATCTCTTTGAAGATGTTATCTTAAATCAAAATTCAAATATGTTAATAATAGGGGATTTTAACTTGCCAAATTTTGAAAATAATAATTATGACTGTGATAAAAACATTCTTTTGCATCAGTTTCTGAATATGGGCAACTTGCAGCAATGTAATAGAGTATATAATCATATGAATAGATTGTTGGATCTCATATTGTCAAACCTTACAGTATCAGATGTTATTAGGTCAGATAGTTCACTGATTGCTGAAGACAAATATCATCCTGCTCTTACTTTCACTATCATTGTAGATAAATCAGAGTCTGAAAAGCATTGTATGAAAAACTATAAATATGATTACTCAAAAGGTGATTTTTTGATGTTATATAAGCTACTTGAGCAATGTGATTGGTCTGACCTACTGACATATGATGATGTGGACAGGTCTTTGGGTCTTTTCTATGCAAAGATGTATGATTTTATGGATCTATCAGTACCAAAATTTGAGGTTAAAATGAATAAATCAGTGGCAAAATTCCCGTCTTGGTTCTCCATTGATCTGGTTAAAAATATTAGGTTAAAAAATCGTCTGCATTGTTTAGTTAAAAAAGGTAAGGCAAATGCAGAAGAGTTGAGTATGTATTTAACACTCAGAAAAAATATAAAATTTCAAACAAAAAATGATTACAAATTATATAAACAAAATATAGAAAAGAACCTAATAAATGATCCCAGTAGTTTTTGGGGATTTTTAAAAGGAAAAGCAGGTCTTAGTGGGGTACCAATGAAGATGGTATTTGGCACCGAGAGCTACGAGGGTTCTCAGAATATAGCTAACGCTTTTGCACAGTTTTTTCAGTCTGTATATGCAGAAACTGATGACACCGATTATAGTTCAAATAAAGAAAGCTGAGGGCTTTTTAAGTTTCCTAGAGTTGTAGATTCTGATATATTAAATAGCATTAAAAAATTAAAACCAAAAAAGTCCACAGGACCTGATGAGATACCGTCTTATATTTATAAAGGTTGTGCTGAGTTTATAATTAAGCCTTTAGTTTTTATATTTAATTTAGCAATTGAACAGAATCGATTTCCTAGCTATTTAAAAAATGCTGTGATCTCTCCTGTACATAAAAATGGTAAAAAATGTGACATATCGATGGCTTAGTGTAAAAACCTCGTATCTCAATTTTTTTCGAAAATGACATTTTGGTGGTTTTTGTTTGAAAACCTTGTATCTCACCATTTACAACTGTTAGAAAAAATCCAAATACAGTAGACTATTTTCTACAGCCGAAAAAAGAAACCACGTATATCAATTGCTCTCTTGATTTAGTGTGAATACCACGTATATAAAACAAAGAATTTGGTACTTAATTTGAAGTGTTTGTTTGAGAGATTCTACTTGGAGAAGTGTTTTTTGTGAACAACAAAATGTAGTCCGGCATGTAGAAACATTTTATGAACCTTAAATCAAAAGATTTGTATTGTATCGACCTAGTATTTGGAGGTGTGCAATAAGCTATGAAAAATGAAAACCTCATAAATAATAATAAACACAACCTCATTTGAGATGAAAAACACGTATATCAAGATATACGAGGTTATCATAGTTACTTGGGCAAAGGCTCTATATACTGCAAGGATATTTACGTGTTTTTCATAGTTAATATTTGTATTTCCAATTTAATAGCGATATTTGACACTTTTAGCTCTGGGCCAATATCAGATATTTGTCTCAATATGCTCGACTTAAAAATATGTAACGTAATTTTTGTTTTTATGTTATATTATGCTGAAAATCAGTTTTTTGCCTCTCCTGTAAAATTGTCATTTAATGAGATACGAGGTTTTCACACTAAGCCATCGATATGTAATTATAGACCAATTAGTATCTTGAATGGAGTCGCTAAAATTTTTAAAAATATTTTATATTTAAATATATATAATTTTGTAAAAGAATCAATAACAATTTCACAACATGGTTTTCTCCCAGATAAATCTACAGTTACTAATCTTTGCCTATTTTCAGAACATGCGTGCAATGCAATAGTCAATAAAAAACAGCTAGATGTCATATATACAGACTGCGCAAAAGCTTTTGATCGGGTGGACCATGGCATACTCTTAAATAAGTTGGTTGAATATGGTTTCTCTGAGAATGCATATAACTTTATGAAATCTTACCTGCTTCACAGATCACAGATAGTAAAGGTGGGAGGAACATTTTCAGGTCAGTTTAATGCCAAGTCAGGTGTCCCACAGGGTAGTAATTTAGGCCCTTTACTATTCCTACTTTTTATCAACGATTTACCAGCATCAGTAACTGTTTCAACCAGCCTACTGTATGCTGATGACTTTAAACTTTTTAGAACAATCTCATGTAATGAAGACTGTCATATGTTACAGTCTGATCTAAGTCATGTGGCTGGTTGGTTTAGAATTAATAAGATGTCACTTAATATTAGCAAATGTTCAGTTGTCACAATTACTCGTAAATTAAATTTCATCATTGAAGATTATCATATAGATGGTGTAGTTATAGACAGGAAAAATGAATTTAGGGATCTGGGGGTCAATTTTGAGTCAAACATGAGCTTTCATAACATCTTTATAGTATTGTAAATAAGGCATATAAAATATTAGGTTTTATTATACGTAATTCTAGGGACTTTGATATTGACACAATTATAAGGCTCTACAATGCCATTGTAAGACCAAATCTAGAATACGCGTCAGTCATATGGTCCCCAACAACAGCTTTTAAAACGGATTTAATTGAAAAGGTTCAAAAGCGTTTTTTAAGATATCTTTATTTCAGAAAATATAGAGTGTACCCTTATATGATCTCATATTATTCAATGCTAAGGTATTTCAAAGTTGAAAGACTCTCTGCTAGAAGGGATCGGCAGTCTGTGATGTTCATATATAATATTGTAAATAATTTTAAGTATAAAAGCTGTGGAATGGTGAATTTTGTACATTTTAAGATACCAAAGATTAGGCTGAGAATTATAAATAGGAAACCTTTTTTTGTATGGAACAGTTTATCTCCTATCAATAATATGCTCAGAATTTGTAATGAATTTTTAGACCAGCATCCAGAACTGGATTTTTTCGATGCAAGTTGTAAAGATATTCAGAAACTTCTGGTGGGCTGGGATAATTTTCAGATGCAATTAGAAGTTATATAACATATAGATCTATATCATATATGTGTATATATATATGTATTTTCTTTTGTTATTGTTAGTCTGTTGTTTTGTTTGTTAGTTTGTAAGTTGCCATCACCTGTGATTACCATTGTAACATTTTTTTTTATTACTGGTGTTTGTGATGTGTACCAATAAATAAAAAAAAATAAATAAGTAAATATTTAATGAAAATATTTTCATCTACTTGGTACTTCCGGTTATACCGGAAGTGGCTTATAACTTCGTTTTTTTAAATGGGATACCCTGTATATTTTGACATTTTTGGATTCTCCTCGATTTCTTCTTTCTTAAAATATAATGTTTTGTAACATTATACAGGGTAGGTTAAAAGATAATTACGTTTGTTTATTAATTTAGTAGCAAAATTCACACCCTGTAGGATTGTAGTAGTTTGACATAATAAACTCTATTTACGTTCAAATGATTTTTAATATAGTCTACTATTGTTAACAATTATTAGTACAGCTAAATTTTTAATTTTAGTATACAGGGTGGATCTAAACTCGGAATGAGTATTTTATGAGTTTTCTTAAATGGAACACCCTATATTTTAGTATTGTAATGAAATAATATTTCATGGTACTTTTTAATTTCTTAAGCATTCCCTATACCTAACTGCTTTAATTTGTGCTTAATTGTTAATCGCACCAACAATCTTAACTTCGATGGTATTTTGACAGTTCAACCATTATTGGCAATTTTAAGTATCAGTCTAGATTAATATGTATTTATTTCCAAAAAATTATTTGTGATTGAATATTTTCATAGCCAACCTAATACAATTTCACATATTTTGTGTTGCAATTAATGTTTTGCTTGAATTACCAATAACTCACAAATTAAAGCAGTTATGTATAGGGAGTGCTTAAGTAATTAAACTGTACCATAAAAGAACATTTCATTACAATACTAAAATACAGGGTGTTCCATTTAAGAAAACTCAGAAAATACTCATTCCGAGTTTCGACCAACCCTGTATACTAAAACGAAAAATTTAACTATACCAATAATTCCTAACAATAGTAGATTATATTAAAAATCATTTGAACATAAATAGAGTTTATTATGTCAAACTACTACAAGCCTACAGGGTGTGAATATTGCTACGAAATTAATAAGAAAACATAATTATCTTTTAACCTACCCTGTATAATATTACAGAACCTTATATTTAAAGAAAGAAAAAATCGAGGAGAATCCAAAAATGTAAAAATATACAGGGTGTCCCATTTAAAAAAACGAAGTTACAATCAACTTCCGGTATAACCGGAAGTAGCAAAGACACCAAAATATTTTCATTAAATAGTTCACACCTCAAAACCCCTGTATAACAATTTTCATGGTTTTCTTGTCTTTAGTTCTCGAGATATTTCTAATAGGCCCTTTATCTGCCTCACCCTGTATGTACTTCCAGAATTTAACAAGAAAATTTAAAAAAAAAAGTTGACTAACGTGCCATCCATAAAGGATTTTTGAATTTGAGTGGCATTATCTACTCACCGTCAATACATCGCCCGTTTAAATTTTTTTTCCAAACATATATAACATATATAAGATAAGATAGATAGATAGATATTTATTCATTTAAATAGGTTACCCTAATATACAATAAATGTAGAGAATAGATATTACAAATCATTTACAAAAATCAAATATAACTAAGCAACATCAAATGAAATTAAACAAACTTTAAATAAATTTACAACATATAATACCATACAATACCCACCCATAAAATTAACATAATAAAGTATTACATCACTTGTTTCTAATATACAGCTTAAGTTTGGTTTTAAAAGATTTTATTGACATTGTATTTTTTAATTCACCTGGTAGAGCGTTAAACTCATTAAAACCCCTGAATACTAATGAATTCATCGTCATTCTATAATTTGTTTTTGCTATGTAAATATTCCCCATATTCCTTGTAGAATAATCATGCACATTTTTATTGTACACTATAAACTGCTTAAAGTAATCTGGAGCTACATTATTAAGTATTTTATATATATTGGAGTATATATAACATTTTTCTTGTCAATATTATCTGTTTTATTCATTTTTGATAAATTTATACCAAATTTTTGTGAAAATATGAAAAAAAAAATTATGGATGAAATTTATGGCTAAGGTATGGCTTACAAATTATGGTCAATATGCACCAATTAGTAGATTGACTCTGTATGAAAACAAGTTTAGTCATCTAATAGATCTGTTTGGTTCTTCAGTTTCCTCTATTAAACAAGAAGTATGGCGTCTTGAATTTTGAATTTAAAAAAATTAAATAGATATAGACTGTTATAATTGATTCAGTTGTTTTCATCATTTAAAAATATTTTATATTCTTTTTATTTTTTATGTTTGTGTTTTATACTTAGTTGTAGCAGTTGTAGTTTTACGTGTATCTAAATTTTATATTTTCATTATTATGACGAAAGCTCTGCTTTATTGTATTTTGTAGGTATGTATTGAGTTTATCCCGTTAATAAATAAATAAAAAAAAACAATAAAAACGAAAAGACGGAACTGTACAAAACAAAAATGTTCAAACACGAAGACTTGACGCTATGGGTGTACCAGGGAAAAACTAACAAAAATGTTCTAGTGGTGAGTTCTCTACACTCAAATAATATTAAAATAGGCACAGATAAAAAGAAGAAACAGGACACTATTACATACTACAACCACACAAATTGCGGAGTAGACGTCGGAGATCAGATGACCAGAGAGTATTCAACCAAATCGGCTACAAGAAGACTAAGGGCAGAATAACATCAACGAATACAAATCCAAGGGGTACAGCAAAGCAATCAAATAATATACATAGACAATGCTATACAGGGAACTGTAACAAAAAAAAAAACATTTGGAATTTGTCATACCTATATGTAAAAATTTGTATGTGGGTCTTATACAAGCAAAATTAAAAAAATTTTGCTGGTGCATAAACTGTGCTTAAATAATAAAGTAAGTTCTTTAAATTAATTAAATAATGTCTTTTATTAGTAAGTATAAACTCAATATAAGTTTTTTTCAAGTAAACAAGAATGCAAAAACAGCTGGCGGTAGAAAATTTAAAAACCATCATTTTGACTGCTCTGGTGCCTCTATTGTTTGTTTTTTAACCAAGAGGAGTGATTCAAATTTACCGCGCCGTAATGCTTGTTTCTAATTGGTCCAACAACAGGCAAGTTTACTCTCTGTTATTAAATTTTGACACTAATGACTTTTATGAAATTTTGGCACTACTGTAATTTTATAGGTTAATTAAGTATATCAGCGATTTTTTGTGTTTTCTGCATTATTCCTTTAATTTTTAGATTTTTAGTCTACTTTTATATAAAAACAGTTGTTTTTATGTATGGATTCTCATGGAAAGCTGATATGATCAACGAAAAAAGAAGATGAATTTGGTGACTTTTTAGTAACTTTCTTGGGTGTGAATCTGTCTTTTTAGTTTACTCCTCTTGGTTAAAAAATCAACTATAGGTATGCAAAAATGCTGGTGCTTCTCACGGCTCTTAGACATTACTACAGTTGCCCCGATTGACTAACCAATGAACATTAAGGGTGCGATTACGTCACAAGTGTACTGTCATTTGAATCGTAATACGATTTTTTTCGAATCCTGAGAAAACTATACACAGTGAAACCTCGATATAACGGACCAATTGGGGGGAAGGGTTATCCGTTAAAACCGAAAGTCCGTTATACAAAAATACGTTTAAAATGAACCAAAAAACTTTTTTTTTAAAGTTTTGTTTGCACTTTTGAAGTTTGCTGTTTTTTATACTATTATTAGAAATATGTCCGCATTATGCTATAATAAAATTTTTATTGAAATTCTTTGTAAAATACAAAGACGTTTTAATTTTTTTCACATTTGAGCGGATTTTGTTGTCCATTATATCCGAAGTCCATTAAATAGAGGTCCGTTATATCGAGGTTTTACTGTACCTGAGAAAAGTATTTTAGAAAAATTTAAATGCAGATTGAAATATTACATTATTGCGGAGGGCGGAAAGCCCCTTAGAATAAACAAGCAGTTTCTTTTGAATAAAATATTGAAATTAAATATCACACTTCTTTTTTATTTTCAGCCCTGTAACTTATTAAAATAAACATTATAGAAGTTTTCAGGGAATTTCGGCCCTCGGTAATAATGTAGTCTTTCATTCTGAGTTTAAATTTTTCAAAAACATTTATTAGTTTTCTCAGGATTCGAAAAAAAATGAATACGATTAAAACACATTGAGAATTTTGACATGCGTCAAAATTTTGCATTAACTCAATGTAAAATTCTAAACTGTTGAATTCCAGCTTCCCTAATTATTTTACATCAAAAGAGATTAGAAACTATTTGTAGAAGATTGAAATCTGTATTGAAAACAACTGTTAAAATTGGTCTACGAATTAAACATATTCCAAAATTATGTAAAAATGTAATAAATTTCAGTTTTTCAGCCCAAAATTAGGCCACACACAATGCAATAATGTTCACATTTTTGAACTGTCAATATTTTTATTTTATCATTTATGGTTTAAAAACAATACAGTTGATAAGATACCCTAAGTTGTGGAGAAAGTATTAATAATAAAGATTTTTTATTCAGTCAATGATACACATATATACACAATAACACACATTCAATGAGCAAAAATCATTTAAAAATATGGGATTGTGTACTCTTGTGACATAAAGTCAAAAATATAAGTCTCCCCACCACTGTAGGTCAAGACAACCGTAATAAAGTCTAATAACCGTGGGTGCTTCTAGTGTTAAAATGTATAATATATGTCTGAATTGCCGATATAAATGAGTGAGATTAAATAAATTATTAGAAGAATTTTTTTACTAAGCAACAACATTGTTGTTTAATTCATTAATATTTTTTGTATTTTGACAACGACACCCAGTTTGGGCATCGAAACGTTAATAAAATCATTTTTTAGTAAAATTGTGACTTATTTCCCATCAAAACTAGTTAAGGCTATGGGTACATAATTCTCAAATATTTTACGTGTATCCCTACTTTTTCTGTCTCTACACAGCAAATTACGTGTAGTAAAATTCACACTGGTGTGGATATGTAAACATTACTAGAATGTCATTCTACTTGAAAATGTCATAATTAATTTAAAGAGATTGCTTTTGAATGTTCTTGGATAACTGTTATTTTTATAATTGCAAATTATTAATTCAGTTAATAAATGTGATAATTTTTTCACTAACTATGTTTTCAGTGATTGTAATAATTTATTTGTACAACAAAAACTAATAATCAATCGAGAAAAGAGGAAAAGTGTTAAAGTGATTTTTTAATATGTTGTTATTTTGGAACGCTTACAATTTTGAACATCTCTAACAACAAAATACTTGGATCACAGGATATATCTGATGTATTCTCTGCTTGGATCTTCCACAAATAATACACAATAAATAACTTTTTATTAAGTTCACGTCTTAAATCAATTATTTATCAAATACACTATATATCAATAATATTTAATCAATTTCTCAAAATATTCCCGACGCAATGTCAAATATTTAAAATTGTCACTGATTGCCAGTGTCTGACTGACAATATATGCTGACAATATTATATTCGGTTGAGTGCGTTGTAAGACAAAGACAGATTTGGAAAATATTACCACGGCATTGTGTTCATTTTTTTCAAATCCTGAAAAAACCAATAAATATTTTTGAAAAATTTAAACGCAGAATGAAAGACTAAATTATTACCGAGGGCCGAAAGTCCCTTAGAATAAATAAAAAGTTTATTTTGAATGAGATATTTGAAATTAAAAATCACACTAAATTTTCTCTTAGTTTTTTCACCCCTGTAACTTATTAAAATAAACATTATAGAAGTTCTCAGGGACTTTCGGCCCTCGCTAATAACGTAATCTTTCATTCTGCATTTAAATTTTTCAAAAATACTTATTAGTTTTCTCAGGATTCGAAAAAAATGAATCCCCATTTGAATAGCATTGCAGCCGAAAATACGTACCGATCCTCTTAATGAATAACTACTATTCATTGTTTTATTTGATGTTGGTGAAACCGGCCATAGACTCTCAAAAACATCTAAATACAGTCGGAAAAATGAAAGATTACCCATGGGCCATGAACGATCATATCAATCACTTATTTTGTATTTGCTGTCTTTTTCTATAACAAACGTTTGTTATTCATAGAAAAAGACAGCAAATACAAAATAAGTGATTAATATGATCGTTCATAGGTAATTTTTTATTTTTCCGACTGCATCTAATATTAACTCCTAAGACTACTTCTCATTTTAATTCACATGCCCAATATGAAATCTAGCTTCTGACATGTTACCATGTAAAATAATAAAAAAAGTAAACAACTTTTTAATTGGAGTAAGATTAGATTTATCCAATATGTATGTTGTTATATTGTATGAATATTTGCCCTACATTTTGCACTAAATTTTCATCCAGAAGCATACATATTTATAGGTCTGGATCCCGCGTATGAAAAAAAAGTTGATTAATAGCAAGCTGAAAATTTGTTAGTAGCTTACGGGTGTCTAGTCGGACAAACTTTTATATATGGGAACACTGGAACAGGGGAAGTTTTAATTTTGGAACATGTTAAAAATTTGGAACGGTCACACCACGAAAATGGCACATTTATTTTGTCCGACAGAACAGACTTAAACTCTTCGAACAGAGATTAAACTCTCATGCAAAAATCAGACTGCTATTTATCACCAAATGGGCGTTTTAATGAGTGGAACATGTAGAATATGTCAAATACCAGGAATTATGACAGGTGATAAATATCAGTCTGATTTTTGCATGAGAGTTTAATCTCTGTTCGGAGAGTTTAAGTCTGTTCTGTCGGACAAAATAAATGTGCCGTTTTCGTGGTGTGACCGTTCCAAATTTTTAACCTGTTCCACAATTAAAACTGCCCCTGTTACACTGTTCCCATATATGAAAGTTTATCCGACTAGACACCCTTAAGCTATTAACAAATTTTCAGCTTACTATTAATCAACTTTTTTTTCATACGCGGGATCCAGGCCTATTATGTATTTACATAATAATAAGGTGACCAACTATTTTTTGTTCAAAAAGAGTACACTTTGCAAGTATTTCATATGTGAAAAAAAAAGAAGAAAAAACGATAAAAGCTTTATTTTTTTTAAAAACATATTTTTCTTCGGAGTGGATTTTTTTTGCTAAATGAGGATCTTCGTTTAATAAGCCACATCTGGACAACTTTCATTTTGCATATTAAATTTGACTGTTGCGACGACAGAACATGTTTTTAGAGAAAGTTACACACTTCTCACTGATCCAATAATCATTCCCCAGTGAAAATACTCTTTCAACAGCAGCATTAGCGCCTGGACAACTAACAGGACAAGGAAATTTCAATTGTGGGATATGCTCTACTCTAAAATGCCGAAAGATTTCTACCCATCTTTGTCAAGTTCTATTTTCTCACCGTTCCATTTCTTCAATTTTTCTTCATTTAAATATAAATTTACTCTTCAAATTTCTTCAAAGAAACTACAATGAACGGAAACTATTCTTACCGCCTTGGCGTGCCGGAAACGGCAAGCAATATGCGCGTGTAAAATGCAAATCACTTTCAAAACATTTTAAATATTTAATTAATAAAATTGAAATAAAATAATCTAAAAAACGTGTTAGAAATACAAATGAGTATAAACTTATACATAGTCCGTTCGCTCTAACTTTTCCCATGCGTCACGACTTATTTTCAAACAAATTAAGTCAAAACCTAAAGTGAAACGTACGCTGATGTGTGTAGTATATAGTATACAGTATACAAAATGTATATACACATCGACGGTCGGTTCACTTTAGGTTTTGACTTAATTTGTTTGAAAAGAATTCGTAACGCATGGGAAAATTTAGAGCGGACGAACTATAAATGAGTACTTTCAGAGTACAGGATTTGAAAAGAGTACAGTTTGCAAAAAAATAGTACAAAACTCAGTAAATGAGTACAGTTGGTCACCTTAATTAATAATAGTATATGATAGGATAATATTAAAAAAATGTTTGCTACAATTTACCAATTTAAAGAGACAGTCCTTGTTGGATAAAATATAAACAGAACAAAATCCATCATATTTTAGACATTTCATTGACAGAATGCATAGGGCCAGATGGTTACACAAACACTGCTTAATGTTTACTATTATCTCACTACACTAATAGGCTTTAAAGCGAGGTATCAACTTATTGTTTAAAAATAAATTCACGATGTAACATTTAACATTTTCTCAACATTACTGTTTTAAAGTTGTTGGTAATATCAATTGTATACAATCTGATACAACCTCTTATTTATAGGGCTTTTCATCGATTGTCATTTGTTTCGAGCTTCTGTCATGTGTCACATCTACGTCATACGTCTGGTTATGAGATGTTATTAGCACCTCATTGATCGAATTTCGTAAAAATAATTATACCATCCTTTTGCTCACGGTTTGTACAGCATTGATCACTTGGTTTCAGATTTTGATCAACTCTAGTTTATTTTTTATTAAGGGTTGAAAATTCAAGGACGAAAAAAAAGATGTTGGCACCTCATTGATCGAAATCTTAAAAAAAATGACTGTATTCGATAGGAAATAAAGCGCTGACCATTGATCACCTATATTAAACTTTGATCAGGCTTTTTTTTTCACTGAAAATAATTATTAAAGTTGCAATAACCTTAGCACGCACGCGCAGTCCATTAAAAATGTTATATCTAACAGGAGCCCAGTTCTTTAGCGCGGTAAAAATTTTAAACCTACCGTGAAATCAGTGCCTTCCCGCGTTTTGCTAAATTACTATGTTACGGCTAGTATTTCTGAAATATATTTATACCACCTGAATGTTAACAAAGTGTTCACGAAAAGACACACATTTCCAGGGTTTACTTATTAGCAGATAATTGTGTATTAATTATTTAAAAAAAATTCAAGGACAGTTTCTATTCGAACTGCAACACAATTCTTACATGTTTTTGACGTTCCGAACAAACCATTTTCTTACAGTGTTGCGCGATTTTGAATAAGTAATAAATTAATAAGTTCTCACCCAGAATTAGTTTTTATATTCTAATCACACGAAGCGGTTATAGTTAAATTTGGTGCTATCTAGAGAATGTAACGATTATTGATGATAGTAATAATTGTATTATATTTCTTTTTTTTTTGATATTAGGCATTAGGACTAATATATTCCAAGGAGATTAAGTCAGATCACACCCTTGGCAACTGAGCATCTTAAACCAGATGGTTCGTAATATGCACTGTTGTCAGGTCTAAAAGTTACTTTTTCTCTGAAAGCTTTATGTATATAATATTATTATATTATAGTTACTATCATTGTTTAAAAAGAAATTTCCTTTTTTAAACAATGATACTATTATATAAAACTAGTGATTTTGCCCTTGGCCATGCGACGGGGGATACAATCAATTGCCCTGTACAGTCGCTGCACTCAATTTTTTTATAACTCTGAAAAGGAGTGGATTGGTTTGGCTAGTTTTGATTTTTAAATATTTTAGAAGTCTAAGGAAAAAGATCTATATATTGAATCCCATATCAGATATCAAATTTTATTGCTTGTATAGAAAGTGTGTAAAACATGTGCCCCTTGTTCAAGAATATCTCTATTTTTGGTAACATCGAAAATTAATATACGGAAAATATGTTTATAATTAAAAATTATTTTAAAAAATTGTTTATTTACTATAATAAAAAGTATTATTCAACATTTTCTCTTCGATAAAGTTTAAAATTCAAAACCCTCCACTGATTGAGACGCCTAAAGAGACTTTGGGGCCAGAAGACCAAGCTGCTAGGTCAATTTCAGAGAGTGTCAACGGACGGCACCTCCCACAAGCCAAGAACTTGAACTTATACCATAGTATTTACTTATTACTTTATTGAGGTAGGTTGTAAATTAAAAATGAATAAATAAATAAAAAAAAGTACTTGCATTAATGCAATACATTTTAATAATTATAAATTTATTTAAACAATTTTAAATTGTTGCTAAATTACCATATTTAGATCAAACAAAGTGCCAAAAGAGTGGATTTCGCGATTTCACGAAAACGTATTAAGTCGTGAGATAAAAAAAATGAAACTAGTCGAGCTGGGATATTTAGCGATATTAACATATAAATTTACATTATATTAATTATTTCCCACCTTTACACTTACTAGAAGAGTATGTCAAATAAAACTGTCACTGTGACAGTGGCAATTGCTAAACAGTGGAAACAATCAATATAATGTAAATTTTTAAGCAGGGCCGGCGATAACAGGAATGTTTGGGGGAGTTAAAATGAGCTTTTTTCCTGTTAATGTTATCCAAAATACTAATTTAAAAAAATCGAAGGGCGCCTAGGCTAGTTTTGCAGGCGGGCACCCTTTATCCTAGCGCCGGGACTGTTTTTAGTTTCATATCGCTAGATTTCCCAGCTCGACTAGTTTCATCTCTGTTTATCTCACAACTTAATACGTTTTCCATCTTTTGTGCTATTTTGCCGGTTATTAGGTCGCTCATCACTGTATTATTAGAGATATATTGCCAATTTAACACAGCCTACGTTGCGCTATTTACACCGCGCTATTTTGACAGAATTGACATTTCTCAGACGTTTCATAAATACAGATATTGCTCAACATTTTAGTTGCGGTATTTTTGCTGCTCGATTAATATTTGTTTTTCTAATTTGTATGCAATTTGAAATGGATCAAGACTTAGAAGTTCTCATTTTGGCCGATGCTAATGATGAATACATCGATTGTGATGACGTCTTGCATAATATTCTGGGAGATAAACATATATTACATGCTAAAGACCGCGTCCCACCATCAAATAATTTGATCAAACTCCGGAAGTACGTCAAAGTGACGTCACAATTGCAGTTTTTTTGAAATTCTAAAAATCTGTGCTCTCAGTATCAGTCTAGTTTGATCAAATTTTTTGTATTGAGTTGTCTAACTTGTTTGTACTTTATTTAAAATTAAAATTTTTCATTATTATCCACAATGAACACTCAGGATGTGACGTCACTAACTGTCACTTTCAGTTTGCTCAAACCAGTTTGATCAAATTATTTGATGGTGAGGCGGCCTTCAAAATCAAGAATTTGATTTAGATGTAAAGAAGGTTTGTATTTTCTTCCAAATATCGAGCAAGAGAAACAAATGATCCTTGAGTGTTCTTATAATAAAAGATTTTCTTGTTGCACTCTTCACGATTTCCAGCACTTAACGTCCAATTTTCTATATATTATGTCAATTGATTTTGACCTAAAGGCCCCGTCTCACCCATAGAGTTATATATTAGCATAGAGAGAGTGTCTTTCAGAGCGAAGTGACGACACCATCTTTTTTATTTGGATTAATGCTGTTTCACTCTTACGCACAGTAAAGCTGCTATAGTTGTCCTCCTCTTCCGTGCCTATGTTCACACTGAATGTCATCATAGATTTTCGATACAATGTGTTAGAAAGAGATGCAGCAAACCAGTCCATGAGATCTTAGGTTTGTTCCAACACGACCGAGAACCGTCACGAAACGGTAACGCTTCTGCGCAGTAAACAAAATCCGTTCCAACAAAAATATGATCGTCATCGGATCGTCCTTCCCACTGTTCCAACAAGAATTGTGATCTTTCGGTGACGGTTTCGTGATGATCATTTCAGTAATCGGGCAAATGCATAATGTGCTGGTTGGACTGACTTGCGCACTAGGATTTAATTCTTTAAAGTTTTTGAGCCTTTGATCGACTAAAAGCACACAAGCTGTCACCAACAAAAATGACAAATATATGATTACCGTCATGGGACGATAACTGGGCGATACAATTACGAACATGCGCACAACAAACGGTACAAGTAGTTTCGTGACGGTTTCTGGACCGTCCAAAAGTTCATGTTGGAACAAACCTCTTGTCGTCAGGAAGCGCAGAAGGTAGGCTCCCTCTATGTTAATATATACCTCTATGGTCTCACCATCAAATAATTGACAGTTATTTGATCAAACTTGACAGTTAGTGACACAAAGTGACAGTTAGTATGTATAGTTTGTGTCACTAGTCAAGTTTGACTGTCAAGTTTGATCAAATAACTGTCAATTATTTGATGGTGAGACGGGGCCTTAAGTCTTGTTTATAATGAGGTACTCATTTTAGAAAATTATTACAAACAAACTTGGTTCAAATGAAAGAAAAACAACAAACATAACCTAAGAAAGAAATAGCGCAACGAATAGACCATTCCAGGGTGACGTCATTTGACAACGACTGGTGGGCAAAATATTGTAAAGAAACTAGGTTAAGTGTAGAAAACCATTGTTTAATTTAAGAATATTATTAAAATACCAGCGTTTTGTTCAGTTTGAAAGTGTTCCAGTAAAGGTAAAAGAGATCAAGTAAGTTTTTTTATAATACCAGCCGCATTTAAAGACCGAAATGTTTAAATCACTATAATCACAATACACTGTAAACAGAACGACGATATGGGCCAATAAAACTGATTTTCTGATTATACCGGGTTTTTGCATCCCCTACTAGGGTGTCCTATATCCAATATTTGAAATTTTTGTACTTAAAACCACAGATTTTTTATAATAAAACGAGAAAATAGCAAAAATAACACCAAAAACACAATTTTTGCCCTCCAGCAACGGTGTCGAAAGTCACGTGACCTGGAATGGTCAATACCGCACGGCGTAAGGGCTCCCTTATTTAACTGCAGGCCGTATTTCCAATAACGCTGCGTAAGACAAATATCACATCTGCGCATGATCTACTGTCAAAATAAGGCGTGCTGTAATCAAAGATATTAGAGAGATATTGCAAATTTAACACAGCCTACGTTGCGCTATTTACACCGCGCTATGTTGACAGAATTGACATTTCTCGTTAGACGTTAGACGTTTCATAAATGCAGATATTGCTTAACATTTTGGTTGCGGTATTTTACGGCTCGATTAAGATTAGTTGTTGTTTATCTAATTTGTACTCAAAATCCAGAATTTAATTTAGATGGAAGAAAGGTTTGTATTTTCTTCCAAATATCGAGCAAGAGAAACAAATGATCCTTGAATCCTTGATCCTCTTCATGTTTTCCTGATCTAACGTAAAATTTTCTGGAGAAGTCAATGGATTTTGACATAAAACTTGTTTTAATAAACACAAATCGTCATCAGACGTAAATCTACTTTGCTACTGTCTGAGGTACCCATTTTAGCAAATTATTACGAATAAATTTGGTTTAAATGAAAGGTAAACAACAAACATAACCTGAAAACAAAATAGCGCAACGAATACCGCACAGCGTAACGACTCCCCTAATAACGGCAGGCCGTATTTCCAATAACGCAGCGTAAGCTAGATATCACATCTGCGCATGCTCTACTGTCAAAATAACGCGTGCTGTAATACAGCAAGTGCAAAAAGACTCAGCAATATCTCTCTATTATACACGGTAGATTAGGCTAGGGATATGCCACTGAATGCATCGAGGTGTAACGCCGACATAGGATTGAGTGGTCTAGCCATCTTTGTCAGTCACATGCGAGCGGGGTCACTTGGTTAAAAGAGATAGATAGACCACCGATCGACTGTTTCCATGTTGTTTCCGCGTTACGCTTTTTTGGTGAGTATGCCGTATCTACCCTCTTGATATATCTCTGGATGTAATACAGCAAGAGCAAAAGTAACTGTGCAATATCTCTCTATTAGGTTTGTTCCAACACGTGACCAAGAACCGTCAGATTACCGTTTCGTTACTAGGTAATTAACGTTCCATGGGTTCCATGGGAAGGAATTAATACGTTCCATGGTATATTCACAGTCATTTGTTTCAATTTTCATTCATAGTCATTTGTTTCGAGCTTCTGTCATTTGTTGTATAATCCGTGTATATTATTATCATATACACCATGATACTATAAATAACAAGATAATATATTGCACATCCGGAAGTCGTGACATAACTGGAGACCGGCAAGTTCGTAATGGTTCGTAATGTCCGATTACTTTGAATTGTTCGCGGTTGTATTTTTTATTTTATTTTTGACAGTTATTTTGACTGGAATCTCGACACTAAATTCTTTTCGAATACATTGAAGTTTAATGTTATTTTGTTAATTGAATAATTTCATCACATAATGCATACAAATGCCATTTAACTTTAACAAGAAATCAAATTCAACTTTCGGTCTCCAGTTACGTAATCAATGCGCGAACTCGGACGTATTATTTGAGCTGCGGGAAAATACTTAACTCTTTATTTATAGTATCATGATATACAGATTATACAACATATGACAAAAGCTTGAAACAAATGACAATCGATGAAAAGCCCTATTGCGCAGGACGGTGATTGTTCATGGACTGTTTCTGGGTCGTGTTGGAACAAACCTATTTGCACCACATGTTTCTCAAGTTTTTTAGTTGTATTCTCCAAACATTTTGTTGTCAGTTTTGTGTAGTTTTTAGTTGTAGAAATACTTGTTACCTATGTTTTCTGTTATCCACCGTGTTTCAAAATATAAAAGATTGATATAAGAAATAGAAAGCAGGATTCGTTCTTTAAAACTTGGTGATACGGTAGCGAGGTTTGATAAATTACGTTGCAACCCAGAAAATAAACTAGCTTCCATAATAAGAAAATTATTACAGAATTTATTATGTTTGTCTTCAATCAGGATTGTATTCATAATTTTCAAATGACAAAGTTCAATAGTTAACTTCGAAGTTAGTTGCGATATACAGTTGAGTCCACGAGGCTTTACCCGTGAGTCAACTTTAAAGCATACGAAATAAGTCGGAAATTTACTAAACGTAACAGCAAGTGACAGAAAGTGGGTATTACTCCGATCACGGTCTATAGTATTCGCCATGATACTACAAATAACATTATATATTAAATTTATACATAATAACATAAATAACGTAATTTATAGTATCATGCTGGTATTCGCGATATCAGCCGGTAGCTGGTTTGTCATTAGTTTCATGCGTGGAATAGAGTGATGCTAGATAAAAAGTATGTGTTTTATATCGCCAGGTATTAATGACGCATTAATGGACTCAAGTGTAGTTATGAATATTAAATAAACATTTGTAAGTTGATTTAAAGAAATATTGAAAACCAGGCAACACTGTAAGAACTCAGTGTATAATGACCTTGGACCTACGACCTATCGTGTACAATTACGATTACGATTACGGAACACTATCCTGAAATGAGTTAAATATAAATTATTAAACTTAACAGAATTATAACACTTTGAATATAATAAAAAAAAATAAATAAAAATTAAACTAATGAGATGTATATATTAACATAGTACTGTTTAAGTATAAAAATGTTTTACTTGACCCGACTGCGCCAAATGTAGGCAACTTAGTTTTATTAATACCTAATAAGTTATAACCGTTGATTGATGAATGTGGGGGAATATAATATTCATCAATCAACGTTATAACTATTTCTAATGAAATTGAGAAAAAAATGATAAATGAATATTAACTTCCTAAGACTAGTCGTTGATCTTCTTCTTCTTAGTCATACGTGCCGTGCTTGATTATCGAGCGTTGGCTATATTAATTTTCTTAATGGCAGCTCGGAAATAGGATACGGAGGTTCTGTTAAACCACTCACTCAGATTTCTAAGCCATGACGTTCTTCTTCGACCTGGCCCTCCTCTTTCGCCTACCCTGCTTTGTATTATTAAATGGAGTGTATTATAATATATCTCTCTGGGTGTCGCATTACATGGGCAAAATATTTAAGTTTGCGATTTTTAACTGTTCTGACGACTTCCATAACTTTTCCCATCGGATGCAAAACAACTTCGGGTATATAGAGTTACATCTGATGGGAAAGAATTGTATCCACAAAACTTATTCGTAAGATTCTCTGATACACCCAATCGATACACGATTTCAAAGGCTCCCAGTTTCTTGAGAAGTGTATCCGTTAAAGTCCAACCTTCGATACCATACAAAATACATATATCATCTTACTAATCTAATTTTCAGACTCAAAGTAATATTGTTTCCACATAACAGTTTCTTCATCCTAAAAAATGCAGCTCTGGCCTTCTCTATACGTACCTATTCTAATTTCTTTGATCATGTCCCAGTTCTCATTTAGATTAGTTAGTACCCTATAACCAAGGTAGTAGTTGATAGTTCAGTAAAACGATCTATTGATAAAAAAATCTTTATTTTCATTGGTTGTTAGCCGCAAAATAAAAATTCAAAATTTAATCTGCGTCTGGTTACTTTTGTATTTTACAATGATACATCCAAGAAAGGCTCAAATAAATTTTAAGCAAAGTTTATTCATAATAAACATAGATCGGCTACAAAATATTTTTAGAGTATACCTACTTAGATATAAAAAATATCTTGGCAAAAATATTTTGATGGTAATAGGAAATAAAAGTGCTAAGAAAGATTTCTATAGAAATCAACAAAATGCAGTTTCTGAAAATCAAGTATAGTACTACACATGTACTACATATATATTTAAAATCACACACTACCCTCAATAATAAAAATTTCAAACTACCCTATAACTATTTTGGTACAATTTTGAATCACCAAAATCGGGAGTTTTTCAAAAATTAAAAACGAAACTGCCAAAACTGGAGATAAAATATCGTGAAATAGCAGCTAGCCCTCTTTTTAACTTAAATGTGGGGATGTGAGGCAAATTAACTTGTCTCTAGAATAGAAAAATAGTGGGTATAGAATCAAAATTTATTATGAATGTATGTTAATAATAATTATTATCTTCAACCTAATAGCTAATCTAAAGGTGCGTTCTCACAAGTCGCAAGTTTAGTTGATGAACAAAAGTTGAAACTATATAAATTGTTCCAGTTTTTATTTTTTTAATATTACTGACAATAATTGTTAATAAGATGCAGAAAAGATAAGAAATTTTGTCGTTGGGTGAAAAGGAAGATTCTAAGAAGAAATAGATTGGGGTATCAAAGACATTGCTGAAGAGTTGAACAGTCAAACTAAGCTCGGTTTCATAATCAGTTAAAGTGGACTTTCAATTTTAAGTTGGTACCTTTATCAATGCAATTCATATGGGTAAATGTCAACCTGAACTTTAGTTAATATGTTCTAGACTAGATTATGAAACCGTAATATAGAAACCATTTAAGAATTTTCAACATTAATATCACAAGACAGTGAAGGCCGCGTCCCACCATCAAATAATTTGATCAAACTGGTTTGAGCAAACTGAAAGTGACAGTGACGTTACATCCTGAGTGTTCATTGTGGATAATAATGAAAAATTTTAATTTTAAATAAAGTACAAACAAGTTAGACAACTCAGTACAAAAAATTTGATCAAACTAGACTGATAGTGAGAGCACAGATTTCTAGAATTTCAAAAAAACTGCAATTGTGACGTCACATTGACGTACTTCCGGAGTTTGCTCAAACTGTTTGATCAAATTATTTGATCAAACAATTTGAGCAAACTCCGGAAGTACGTCAAAGTGACGTCAAGGCCGCGTCCCACCATCAAATGATTTGATCAAACTGGTTTGAGCAAACTGAAAGTGACAGTTAGTGACGTCACATCCTGAGTGTTCATTGTGGATAATAATGAAAAATTTTAATTTTAAATAAAGTACAAACAAGTTAGACAACTCAATACAAAAAATTTGATCAAACTAGACTGAAGGCCGCGTCTCACCATCAAATAATTTGATCAAACAGTTTGAGCAAACTTGACGTACTTGAGGAAGTACGTCAAAGTGACGTCACAATTGCAGTTTTTTTGAAATTCTAAAAATCTGTGCTCTCACTATCAGTCTAGTTTGATCAAATTTTTTGTATTGAGTTGTCTAAAGGCCCCGTCTCACCATCAAATAATTGACAGTTATTTGATCAAACTTGACAGTTGGTGACACAAAGTGACAGTTAGTATGTATAGTTTGTGTCACTAGTCAAGTTTGACTGTCAAGTTTGATCAAATAACTGTCAATTATTTGATCAAACTTGACAGTTAGTGACACAAACTATACATACTAACTGTCACTTTGTGTCACTAACTGTCAAGTTTGATCAAATAACTGTCAATTATTTGATGGTGAGACGGGGCCTTAACTTGTTTGTACTTTATTTAAAATTAAAATTTTTCATTATTATCCACAATGAACACTCAGGATGTGACGTCACTAACTGTCACTTTCAGTTTGCTCAAACCAGTTTGATCAAATTATTTGATGGTGGGACGCGTCCTTAACTTGTTTGTACTTTATTTAAAATTAAAATTTTTCCAGTGATATACGGAATGAACATAGCCAGTGATATACGGAACATAGCCAGTGATATACGGAACATAGCCAACATGTTGACGTAAACAGTTGTCTATGATGGAAGAACAACCATGGAACAACAACATGCCAAGGCCAAGACTCAAGAACAAGGACAAGAAGCAAGGTCCCTATACCATAGGTTGTATGGTAACTTTGACATTGACAAATGAAATATTGTCGTCGTGACGTCACCCAGACGATCAATTTTACGAATTGTTTGTAAACATAATAGGATACGTGGTTTGGAGGCTATATTTTGTTATTAAATATCGTTAGTGTTTTAATTTGTGTTTATATCTTGAGATATAATGTATCTATAGATATCATTAAGTGTTTTTAGTATAATAACTTAAACCCAAAACTCTTTTACAAGTGTTAAGATACATTAAGATTAATGTGGTTGTATTAAGTACCTACTTACTGGATTTTCTTTCTGCTGTATTGTATAGTAAAGAACATTCTTGTATAGAGACATTACAGTTCTGTAATGTCTCTTGCGGTTCTTCACATCAAGTTTACATCATCTGTGTAGGTTGCAATCTGCTTAGACTTATTGAACAATATATCTAATTAAGTCTATAGATAATAGATCTATTATATGTAATTGTTTCATATAAAATTATAACCAATATTGCAGCCATCTGAAGATCGTTTGAATAAACAATTATAAACTAAATGAATATATAAAATGGGGAAAATTCCCTTTATTGCACTGAAATTGTATTTTTTTATAATTTACTGTTAATGTAAAACTTCACAGGTACCTATTGAATGGAATCATAATGTTTTAATAGTTTTAGATATTACAATCCAGTACCTAACGTAATCAGATGCTCTTATGTTAAACTTAAGGGAAAAACTACTAATTTTGATACATAAATCTTTAGTTGAATCTCTTTTTCACCATGGTTTACATGTTAGGAGGAATTTATAATACTGTACTACATGCATTATTCCCAATTCAAAATTATTATATACCTACTCAAAATCATTTAAAAAAGTAAATTGTATTCAACCCATTATTAATATACCTAGGATATTTGAATGATTTAGTCCCATATATACACAAGAAAGAATCTCCTTCTGCTTTAATTAAGTAGTAATGCTATTCTACTGCATATATTTAATTGCAATTATATTCTATGATTTTTGTAACTCTACAGGTATCTACCACATTTTTAAAGAATATATGAAATAAATAGTCATTAAAAATCCAAACGTATTTTTTTTAAATATACACATTTTCAATACATTCCTACTTTCCGAGTTCATTTCAATGAGTGAAGTGAATGAATTTGTATGCAGCATTCTGGGTGACGTCACTCCCGCCATTAGATTCTCGACGCTGATTGGTGGAAAGTTACCATGCAACCTGTCTATTTATGAACCTTGGACAAGAAGAACAAGAACGACAGAAAGAGAAAGATGACAGAAGACAAAGACGAAGACAGAGAAGTTAAAAGAGCTTAAGGCTATGGGTACATAATTCGCAAATATTTTACGTGTATCCCTACTTTTTCTGTCTTTACACGGCAAATTACGCGTAGTAAAATTCACACTGGTATGGATATGTAAATATTACTAGAATGTCATTTTACTTGAAAATGTCATCATTAATTTAAAGAGATGGGTTTTGAATGTTCTTGGATAACTGTTATTTTTATAATTGGAAATTATTAATTCAGTTAATAAATGTGATAATTTTTCACTAACTATGTATTCAGTGATTGTAATAATTTATTTGTACATCAAAGACTAATACTCAATCGAGAAAAGAGGAAAAGTGTTAAAGTGATTTTTTAGTAATATATTGTTATGGAACGCTTCCAATTTTGAACATCTTTAACAACAAAATACTTGGATCACAGAATATATTATCCTGATGTATTCTCTGCTTGGATCTTCCACAAATAATACACAATAAATAACTTTTTATTAGGTTCACGTCTTAAATCAATTATTTATCAAATACACTATATTTCAATAATATTTAATCAATAACTCAACATATTCCCGATGCAATGTCAAATATTTAAAATTGTCACTGATTGTCAGTGTCTGACTGACAATATATATGCTGACAATATTATATTCGGCTGAGTGCGTTGTAAGACAAAGATAGATTTGGAAAATATTACCACGGCATTGTGTTTATTTTTTTCAAATCCTGAAAAAACTAATAAATATTTTTGAAAAATTTAAACGCAGAATGAAAGACTAAATTATTACCGAGGACCGAAAGTCCCTTAGAATAAATAAAAAGTTTATTTTGAATGATATATTTGAAATTAAAAATCACACTAAATTTTCTCTTAGTTTTTCACCCCTGTAACTTATTAAAATAAACATTATAGAAGTTCTCAGGGACTTTCGGCCCTCGCTAATAACGTGATCTTTCATTCTGCGTTTAAATTTTTCAAAAATACTTATTAGTTTTCTCAGGATTCGAAAAAAATGAATCCCCATTTGAATAGCATTGCAGCCGAAAATACGTACCGATCCTCTTAAAAACATTAAAAAGTTTAAAAATGAAGTAGGTAATTGAAAGTAGACCAAGAGTTACCCTAATAATTGACTATTCCTTTTATTAAAAACTAATCGTTTTGTAATAAAAATCTTAATTCCGATACTAGCATACATGGTTTGCTTATTCTGTGGCGCTATCATGAAAGGGTAGCTAAATAACAAAGGCAGTATGTACTGAAATTTCTTGTCTTCCGTTTGAGATGTTTGTCTAAAATAGTGCCGAAACAAGATCATATCATGTAAAATCCTTTTTGGAACTATAACTTGTTAATAGTTTCAAGTGAAAGTGAAATGTTAATAAGAGTGAAAATGTGGAATTGTGTAGACTTGTGTAGACTATAGTTACAAGCCTAAGGAGTTTTGTTAACGAGAAGGTTGTATAATACAACTGTGTTACTTAGTATGAAAGACAAGTAAAAATACAGTGGAACCTCGATAACTCGGATTAATCGGGACCACGACCGATCCGGGTTATCGAAAATCCGAGATAGCCGGAGAATATGGTAAAAATTAATAAAATACGGTATACTTACAGATAAACTCCGTTAGAATTGAAATAACATGAAATATTTTTATAAATATGCACAGTACATATTACCTACTCATTACAATTCTAAAAAAAACACCAAACCCAAACAATACAAGACACACAATACTAAAGACCATTGTTTATAAAAGAATTTTTTAAATAGTCTTTCCTAAACAATGCTGACAGTTTGAAATAAAAAGGAATCGATACTACAGACAGCTGGCTGTTGTTTCTGCGGCGTGTACTATGAGTAATTTTTAATCTCGTGTTCAAATTACACACATAAGTACACGACACAGAGAGTCTAGACACATTATCTCTCAAATATTATATTACATACACTTTTATTGTTGAAAGGATTGTCTGATAATTAACTATTTTGATTGGAAATAAGCCACAATTAAATTGAAAAATACAAAATATTGAAAATCAAAATGTTTATCTGATGAAAATCGGTCCGGGTTAGCCGGACTTCCGGGTTATCGGGGGCCGACTTATCGGGGTTCCACTGTAGTAATAATGTCACAGTTGAGGAGACAAAAAGAAAAATGTTATTGAACACTGAACAGAAGATGGTATCATCTGAAGAGAAGGAGTCTGGATGTGCATTGTGAGTGCATAAGTGCAAATTTGATAATGAAAGTATATAATTCTTGTGTAGAAATTGTGACCATAGGTTTTACTCGGAAACCAGGTGTGGATTGTCCCGAGACTGTTTGCAAGTGGTAAGATTTTTCAAATTTGAGGGTACTTAATGGCTTTCTCTGTAGGTAAAAATAAAATTGGATTTTATATTAATTTGTAAGTACATTTTTATATGTTATTTAAAAGAAAAAGGCATTATCAGAAAGTATGAATGTATCTAAAGTTGGACTCAAATCACTTGTATACTTGGCGAATAATCGTTACTTGCATATACAGTAGAACCCCGATTATCCGTGTGCGGATTATCCGGGCTGCAGATTATCCGTGTTATGATTTTGTATTATTACTTAAATTGCATTTTTGAGGTTTTATCAAAATAGCGTCACTGCAAATCACTCGACAGAACTCGATATGATGAGAGGGAGACTCCTAATGAAAGATTTATTTGTTCTGTTGTCTTTTTATGGTAGGTATATATGTATGGATATAAGTACATATTATCTATTATAATAAGAAATAAATGTTCGGATTATCTGTGCTTTTCAATTATCCATGCCAACGTCCGGTCCCGAGGAGCACAGATAATCGGGATTCTACTGTACTTGCCATGTCATGTGAGTGGGTTACTAGTACAATTATTGTACTAATTGTCAAATACTAATAACAATAATAATAAAGCATAACTTGACAAATAATTTATTGTACTAGTAGCCCACTCAAACTACATGGCAAGTATATGCAAGTAACCATTATTCTCAAAGTACATGAGACATTTGAGTCCAGCTTGATAGTAAATTTATATGATTTAACAAAGTAGATTAGGGAATAAAACAAGCCTCTAAGGCAGGGGTGTCAAACTCAATTTTGCAGAGGGCCATATATTAAATTCAGAATGTGTCGGCGGGCCAGATTCAAATAAAAAAAAATGTACTGAATTATTATAACATTTTATTTAATAGTATACTTATAATATACGGTTGTTAAAAATCATATCAAAGTTATAAAAGAGGGTAATTATTTTGAGCTCGAGGATCCAGATACCTGACTTCTCTTGTTTTTGACAAGCTCATTGATGTCAGGTATCATATTCGTTGTATTTATTTTAAGAATTGATTGGAGATGTTCATTTGTAAGTCTTGTGCGATGTTTGTTCTTATTTATTTTCATGACGGAAAACATCTGCTCACATAAATAGGTGCTACCAAACATGCACAGAATGCGTGCTGCATGCTTTTTTAATTCCGGGTAGTTATCCAAACTCTTGAAATATTGTGTATAAAATGTAAGTGCGTTAACCTCTTTAAATTTTTCTTTCAAAATACTGTCCGATTGAAGATCTATCAACTCCATTTGCAAATGAACTGGTGCCTGTGAAGCTTCAAAATTGAATGGATTGTTGAAAATTGGGAATTCCATTTCATCCATTTTGTGGAAGTCTTCAAAACGATTGTTGAATTCCGTGATAAGATTTTGCAGAAGTTGAGAATATTGATCCAATTTTTTTTGATCCACTGTGCCAAATGATTTTAAATGAGGGAAATGATCCAAAGTTTGATTTTTACCTGATTTTCCCACAGCCTCAACTTTGTTTCAAAGGCTTGAATACATGAGTACATTTGAGTGACAATCAGATTTTTACCCTGTAACTTTACATTCAGATCAGTCAAGTGTTTATTCATATCTACCAAAAAGGCACAATCAACCCACCAGTCATTGTCATAATCAATTGGGTTGCCTTTTTCTAACATGAAAGCTTGAATAGGGTCACGTAATGCAAAAAATCTTTCTAAAACTACTCCTCGACTGAGCCAACGAACTTCGGTGAAATAAGGGACATCAGAAAACTTTTCGTCCAAATCTTGTAAAAACTGCCTGAACTGTCGGTGATTTAGTCCTCTGCTCCTTATAAAATTTACTATTTTAATTATAGGTTGCATGACATGGTCCATTTTTAAATGTTTGGATGCCAATGATTCCTGGTGAATTATACAGTGAAATCCCACAAAATTTCCTGATGTTTTCTGTTTTAATTTAGTTACAACGCCCGAATGTTGGCCAACCATGGCAGGAGCGCCATCCGTAGTTGTGCTGCTAAGTATATTCCAATCGAGTCCATATTCTGCCATCAAATGCTCCAATGCAAAATAAATATCATTTGCTGTTGTAGTACCTGTCAATGGAACGCACTTTAATAGTTCTTCAGTTATTTCAAAGTTACTGTTAATACCTCGTATAAAAACAGCAAGTTGAGCTGTATCAACAGTATCAGTGCTCTCATCAACAGCCAGTGAAAAGTTTGTAAATTCCTTAATTTTCTCCTTCAGTTGAAGAACCAAATTTTGAGATAAATCATTTATTCTTGAAGCAACAGTGTTTCTTGACAGCGAAATATTTTGAATTATTGACTTTTGAAATGGAAATGAAACATCGGCAACTTTCAACATACAGTCTTTAATAAAATCACCATCAGTGAAAGGTTTTGATCTCTTCGCGATTTCTAATGCAATAATAAAACTTGATTTCAGGGCATCTTCGCTCTCAGTATTAGCTTTAGTAAACATCGATTGTTGACCTTGAAGTTTAGATTTTAAAGATGACAATCTGTCCATTCTTATTTTTTCAGTGTAACAATCGAATTTTGATTTATGATTCGTATCATAGTGTCTCTTCAAGTTAAACTCCTTACAAACAGCAACTGTTTGATTGCAAATCAAACACAGTGGTTTACCTTTCCATTCTATGAAAAAATATGCATTTTCCCATTTAGACTGAAAAACTCTACGTTCACTATCAACTTTACGTTTTTGTGACATTATGCCGAAATCGTAACAAATATGGAACTCGACACAATTATGGATATCGCACACGCACGACACAAACAAAATGTACAATACCTTCTCAACCACTACTTCGCAACTGACTCACGTGACACGTCGACGCACTTCTTTTATATCGATAAGGAAGGTTCTAGTCTAGACTCGAAGCGCATGGAAGATTCTATTGTTCTCAACAAAAATAATAGGGTGTTTCCGCTAAGAGATGGTGTTACTGTCTATCTCTCTCGCTTGTCTAGGCACGCGCTGCCTTTGAAATGACTTATAAATGTAGTGTAGTGTACGCATTTTAAAACTTCCGTAGAGCAATCGAGTGAAGTCTAAAAGCTCTAAAAAACATGATTCTTCTTTCTGTGACACATTGCGATCGCGGGCCGTATTGGTATGGCCCGGGGGCCGGATGCGGCCCGCGGGCCGTATCTTTGACATGACTGCTCTAAGGCTTGTACATATAATCTAGAATATTGCAGCTATTTGCAATACATATTTATGTTTCCCAAAAGAAGAATCCCTATTAATATAAAATATCATTTATTATGTAGTAGAACCGTAATTGACGCTATGAGATGCAAAGTGGGCTAACCCACAACCCACCATTTTACCAAAATTATTCTTTTATGTTGCATCTGAAAATACGTAAATAATGGACAACTTTAATGTAATAAAAGCGTTTTGGTAAAATTGTGGATTGTGGATTAGGCCACTATGCATCTTATAGTGTCATTTTGGAATATTTGTAAACTACATTAAACTTGCCTAGTTAAAAAAATATTGCAAATGCAATTGTGTAGAAAGGCTATGAATTACTTATTTTAAATAGCATTGTGAACTTGAGAGGGTATGAAAATAATTGCAAAGGCCACCATGATATTGTGAGCTTGTGCAAGATTGGCATTATATAGCTAGTTTTTTTTATAATATAGATGTGTGTCTAGTAATAAAGTTAGTCTCTACTGAATACTTGAAAGTATTGTTTATTTATGACCTGAGTTAAAGCCAAGAGATAATTTTACCAGTTTATGTTTAATGTAAGCTGAGGCTTGGTAGAAAATATTATAAGGGAATTAGAACAAACACTACAAACATGAAGACAATCACTTAAGAAAGTGCTTGTGTACCCTTTTATGTGACAAAAATCAGAAAATCAGATGAGAATTAGGATGTTGACTTGAAGATGGGGTTACTACTATAAGTAAATAAAATGGTAACTTTGGATTGAAATAGTTGTGAAAATTAATGTGTACCTAATTTAAAGTTTCTAGAATTTGTATTACAGACCAGTGCATGAATAGTTGAGAGATTCATTCAGTAGAATTATTAGCTATACTTAAATGATTCAAACAAGTGGGTAATGTGTTCTTTAGCAGAAGGAATTTAAAGAAATATAAATAATGATTTTTGTGGAAATGAAAATGCATAGATTGATCACTGTGGTAACAAAATAGGTAAAAGTAAAAAATGTATAAAGGAGCAAAAACATAATCTGTTTAAAAGAAATCACATGACATTATAATATTAGAGTACATGCAAGGAAGTAATAAATGTTATGTGAGAGTAGGATTAAGAGTAGCATTTATGTATAAAGTCCTTCTCAGTTATTTTAAATCTTATTGGATATATTGGAAGTAAATAATTAACAAAATGTTGACATTTTTGAAAGGTAATGTAAACAGTATAATAATAAGTGAATAAGAGCAAACACTAGCACCTAGTGAAGGTAGGCTATGGAAAAAGAGGAAATGAAATATTAAGAAATAAAAATGTACAATTCACATATTATGGTTATAAACATAGTACATATACCTAATAAACTGTTGAAATGTAGGTTTATATAAGAAAAAATAAATAGTTTAAAAGGGAAAACAGACTGTTAAATTCAAAATTCTGTAACATAATCTGGTGTATTGACATATCTACAATCCATACATTATAAATACCTTTGCATGTCATCTGCGTTACAACAAGTGACATCACGTGATGGCAACACAAAATATTTAAGTTGTAGCTGTGTTTCCTGTTTAGAATCGTTTAGCTGAGTACACTGGCATTACAGCCACTAGACACATTTTATTATATACACTTAGAAATAATATTGAAAGATTTCTATTAATGTAAATTTAGAAAAACGTAGGTGCCCCAACTTGTTCCATTTAATTTGTATAAGCAGAATCAAATTTTTTTTTATAAAGCATAAGTACTTGTTTGGATTACACTCTAACTGTAATCAAACAAAGGTGACATTTTGGCATAAATAATTTGTAATACTTATTGAACAGTTAAGGTGTTGATACTTTAGGTTGGTTTTTATTATTTACTATGTATAAATATTTGTTTTATTATATTTTTTTTTGTCTTTTCATTTTTATTATTTACTTTAACATAAGATTTTTACTAATTCTTGTTTTCTATTTCTAACGTTTTTATTTATTTACATTGAACATTAATTTGCTTTGTTGTATAATCCATTTCCGCAATAATTATGTGATATATTTGATTTAAATTGAATTAAGCACTTGTTTGTAATTTGGCAACAATGTCAACTATGATGTAGATAATGAGGTGCAACGGTATTTATATTTATAATGTACAGTCTGTATATGGACAAAAATGTTAAATAAAATAATTAATAGATAAAACATCTATTGACATCTTTTAAAAACACAGACACAACAAAAATACAATGTAATATGCAAAGTCATCTGAAAATAAGTTAAAGAACTTAAAAAAAATCATTGACTATAAATTTGTACCATAAGACAGGAACAACCAATGTCACTGTTTTATGATATTTGGTTTATTAGCTTATTTGACATATTTTTTATAAACTTGTTTTTTAGTTTTTGAGATACTGTCATCATTTGTTGTTATTGGATAAAAATTCTACTGAAAAATTCTATCGATGCTAGTAAAAAAAAACCAGTGATGATATTCGTTGTTTTTGCAAGAAATACTTTCTTAATGAAGTAATACAAATTTGAAATATGTATAAGAACAAATATTGGCATTGATTCTTTTACCAGTTGATGAGTTTACAAAAATGTAATGCATATTGAGTGATAACGTCATTGTCAATAAGCATCATAAAATGAGCATACACTATCATGTATATTGTAGTTATAGTACTTCGGGTAGCAGTACTATAACTACAGTATCACAGTGCTAGTAATAGTAGAAATAAGTTGAGATACGTAAGTCATGAATATTGAATAAAACCTTTTAATGTTGATTTAAAGAAATATTGAAAATCAGGCAACACTGCGGAAGGAGTAATTTGTTGCATAAGGTGACCTCTCTCTCTCTCTCTCTCTCTCTCTCTCTCTCTCTCTCTCTCTCTCTCTCTCTAGAGATCTATTCGAACAGAGCGCACTGTTCAATTAATTCATTTTCTGAGTAAATAAATTTCATTACGGAACACGATCATTATGGCATGGTAATAAGCTAAAATAAGAAATCCTAAATGTCGTTATTTAAAGTTAAAAGTATTTAATTGTATATTTATGTATCTGCATCTTATTTTTATACCATGTGTTAGAAACTCTTTTTCAGAGAAAAACATTTATTTAATTTTAATCATGTGTTACGCCAAATATAGGCAACTTATAGTACTCCAGAGAAATACAGCAAAAATATACCACGTTGGGACACTTGAGCAGCCAGGTTGCAAATGGGTTTTTTAGGTACTGGTACTATATATATATAATTATCTAATACATTATAGATACAAAAATGCCCGTCACAGTTCGGACGAGAATTTTAGTTATTAACAAATAGTTTTTTCGTTTAAATCGCCACAGGTAAAAATAGGGTAATTATATTATATAGTATCCTTCTTTTAGTAGATGAGCAAAGGTTTAAAATAACGGTTTTTGAATTTTAGTCCGATCATTTGTTGCTTCGGAAATTTCAAAATAAAACTAAAATTTCGAGAATAAAAAATTTGCTATAACTTTTGCAAAAATGCCTTAAGACTTTCATATTGCATGAAAAGTTAAGTCAAACAGTCCATATAATGAACAAAAAAATTTTAAGACGATTCGTCGATTAGTTTAAATTTTATTTAATTTGTTTATCCCAAAGAGCTTTTTTTTGCAATGTTATTGTTCAGAAAATAATAATAATATAGCAATTCTGTGGAAACCACGTGCAAGAAGGATAGTTATGTTTTTAAAATAATATTTTTAAAAAAATCATTAAAAAGTCATTTTTATCAGTCGAAAATATTTAATATGTAATGTAGAGTCATTTTTGGCTTATAAACAATTTGAATACATTTTTGTTAATATTGACTTCTAGACTAAAACTACTTTATTGGGATTGGAAAAGCTGGTATTTTTACACGAATTTTCGCCTAGGTTAATTACGGTCAAAGTTAGACACTCTTTTTTATTTAATTCAAGGCTACTTTGTTTATAACAATTAAGCAACCTAACTAGCGCCATTTTGAAGATCAAGGTATATACACTGGGGTGCAAAATTAACCGGACACCTTAAAAATGGGTCATTTTTGATGTCTAGAATTTTCTAAACGTGTTGTCCGATTTTAGTGATTTTTTATTATGTTATTGCCCTATTCTTTAGCAATATCGCTGTATTGATGCCAAACAGGTAAATTTTCATTGTATACCGGGTATACCAATGAAACTGTGTTGTTTTCTCAAAGTTCGCATCACCCTGTGGAATATTGTAGCATTTATAAAATACTTAAATTAAAACCCAACTATAGCCTCATGTCTTCTCAACATTCTGATTTTTGATTCAGTCGCTTATGTTGGACGGTAAAAAAGTTAGGTATTTTAACAATTAGCCATGTTTTTCATCAATACAGGGTGTTTTTCAATAAGTATGGCAAACTTCAAGGTGTAATTCTACATGAAAAATAATGACAGTTTGCTTTATAAACCTATGTCCGCAAATGCTTCGTTTTTGAGGTAGAGGATGATGAAATTTTTCTTATAAACTGAAGATTTATTTATTGCTTTAAAACCTGTTGAGATATGAAAATTAAATTTGGTGGGTTTTAAGACGTAGTTATTGTATGGGTGATTCTCATATAAGAGGTAACTTGAGCGGCAATCAGTTTAAAATAGAAATATTGTTCTATAAGTTGTTATTTTTTGCTATGAAACATATCACCATAATGTACTTTATTAAATAACATTACGATTAAATGCCCAATTAAAGTATATTTTTCTGAAAGCCCTTATAAAGTCTAAAAATGTCTCTACCCTGGCCTGTCCTCTTGCCGGTTTCAGTTTAATTGGAAGACGAAACATAACTTCTTTGTATCAGTTGCTAAACTAAAATATATTAAACACGAACTTCATTAAATATATTTAATTATTATTAATAAAAAATTCAACAATATTTATTTATTTCCAATAATTTTTAAACTTAAAGTTTGTCCCACTTTGTTCTGTGTATCTACCCTGGCAAATTTCATTCAGCTACTAAAAACATAATATGAAACGAATTTATATTCGAAATAGCGCTCAAGGTCATCTATCGATGTGAAGTTAGCAATCCAAAACACACGAGTCGTCAGAGTGCCGCCATTTGCTAGTTGTTGCAACGAGTTCAAGCAGTGTGGTGGTTTCGCGAGGTGATTGTGTCTCTCCACTGGTAAGTCACAAAAGTTATATTATTCATGTAATTTATTTGCATTTGCTGGTCCAATTTAATTGTAATGTAAGAGTTAAAATGTGATACATAATCTACCGAAATATTTTTTTTGTCAATTAAAACATAAACAATTATTATGAAAACGTCTCTCCCCTGCCATATTTCCCCTGGCAAAAAAACTGCCAGGGGAGAGACTTGTTGACCAGGGGAGATAATGTTGGTGCAAACTAACTTAGATATAGCTAATTTTCAGCAATGTTTCCGTTCTAAATACATAACTTAAATAATTCTGGTAAATAGTTAAGTAAGACTAAAAAATAAAAGTGATTCTCAGTTCATATTGTTATTATATTATTGTCTAATATTGTTACAGATCATGGCACCACGGAAGAAGTTAACACGTGAAGAACGATTACAGAAGAAACGTGAAGCAGAGAAACTACGATATCAAAAGATTAAAAATGATCCAGAAAAATATGAATTGCAAAAGCAAAAAGAAAAGCAAAAATATTTAAATAAGAAGGAGAAAGGACTTATAAAGACTGTCGATAAAATGACTCCTAGAGAGCAACGTAAGGCACAGAAGATATGGAGAAAGAAAGCAAGAGAGCGAAGGCAACGACTTGCGCTTCAAAATATAACTAATCTTTCGGTAACGCCATCGTTGTCAGACGGTAATGATCAAAGTGTTAATTCTCATAGAAGGGTTGTAGCTGCCAAACTTAAATCAGACCGAGCCAGAAGACAAAGATATTTAAATAATAAGAAAAAAGATGAGACCATAAATAAACTTAAAACTAAATTAGCATGTTACAAAAAAAGATTACAAAGATTACGAAAGCCTGAAAAACTGACACCTAACAGCAAAATAGAACAGGTGTTGAATTCTCCAAGTTCCAGAGAAACAGTGAAGAAAAATTTATTGTTTGCAGAAGTGCTCAATCAACAATTAAAAGAAAATTATTCTTCTCTTCCAAATAATAAAGAAAAAAGAATTTTCAAAAGAATGATAAGCGGGAAACTGGTGAGAAAATATGGCATACTACAAAATGAAAAAAATATGAAACCTCTAAGAAAAATTAAATACGTACAATTACTGGAAAATAAAAGGAAAGCCAAAACAAATCATGAAATAATCAAGAGAAAAATTATAAATTTTCTCCAAGATGACTCAAATACGAGGTTATGTGCCGGCAAAAGAGATTATTTGACGAAGAAAGGAGATCGTAAACAAAAGAGAGTTCTTGTGGATACTCTAAGAAATCTTCACATATCTTTCATGAAGACCTGCAACATCAAAATATCATATCCTCAATTCTGTCGCTTTAAGCCATTTTGGATAGTACAGCCCAATTGCGACAAACGTGACACTTGTTTGTGCATTACACACGCCAATATGGATCTGATGCTCACAGCTCTATTTCAAGCTAAGATTATCTCTGTATCAAAGCATCAAAATCTCCTTCATATAATTTGTTGCAATAGGTATAACGAACAGTGTCTTTCCCGAGACTGCTTAACTTGTAAAAATAAAGGACTCAAATACAAAGAATTTGATAATAGTATTCAAATTGTCTACAGGAAGTGGGAATCTGTCTCTACCAATATAACTGATCCAAAAACACATAAGGCAAAAAAAGTGACTAAATATTTGAAAAAATCTCTACAGATTTATCCTCGTGATTTGGTTATGCAATTAGAATATTATTTGGACAATTTTCTTCAACACGAACTAAACATAGTCCATCAGCACTCTGGTCTTAGGATTAAAAAAACAAATTTAACTGTAAAAGAAGCTGTGCTTCATATGGACTTTAGTGAAAACTACTTAACTAAATACGCAGAAGAGATTCAGGCATTCCATTTTGGAGGTTCGCGTCAACAGATAAGTCTGCACACGGTCGTCAGCTACACAAAAGAAGAATCATCAGGTGGAGTAAAAACTACTTGCTATTGTTCGTTGTCACAAAATTTGTCACATTCACCTCCAGCTATATGGGCACACTTACAGCCCATTTTGAACATCCTGCCACCCGAAGTAGAGATTCTCCATTTCTGGAGCGATGGACCCGTGACACAATACCGCAACAAATACATGTTTCACTTTCTTGTCATCCATTTAACAGAATTCTACCCAAACCTTACACACTTTTCGTGGAATTACCATGAAGCTGGACACGGTAAGGGGGCTCCTGATGGTGTCGGAGCTGTTTGCAAGAGATCTGCAGACAGATTAGTGGCTAGTGGTCAAGATATAGCATCTCTGAGCGATTTGTCAAATGCTATTCAGAAAAACTGTCCTAGCATCAACGTTTTCGTTATTGATGACGAAAGTATCCTTGAGAAAGAAGCTTTGATTGCTAGTTGTAAAGAACAAATAAAGAGTTTCCCCGGTACATTGCGTGTCCATCAAGTGTCATGGAGCATTGAAGATCCAAAAAAATTGAAAATGAAGTCTTTAAGCTGCTTTTGCAATGGAAATTGTGATCATTTCAAAATTGGTGTCATAATATACTCCGATAATAAAAATGCTCCTCTCCGAGTCGAGGATGTTTATGGACCTGATTCGGAGTCTGAAAACGAGAATCCATATGATAGTGAACAACTCATTACACCAAAAGATGGCAAGCACCAGAAAGTGAATGATCAGCAACCATCAACATCCAAAAAAACATTTAAAAACGGTGATTTTATTCTTGTCAAACTACTCTCTAAAAAAACAGAGTACCGTTACGTGGCTATGTGTACGGGTTTGGAAGAAGATGACGAAATGCAGGTAGTTTTCTGTAAAATAGGGGACAAAACTGGAAAAGTATTTAAGGTAGAAGAAAACGATATTTCATTCATTTCAGAAGATCAGATTGTTCAGACACTACCTATGCCAACTCTTATTTTGAAAGGGCAGAGGATGTTCTACTCTTTCAAAGAGTCTGTGAATGTGTTTGAGAAAGCTTAAGAATTTGTGTTTTGATAATGTAGGCAAGAGAGTGCATTTCTTGTTTGTTGTTTTTATGTTATTTTAGAATTATTACATGTTCATTTATTAAAATGTAGCAAAGGTACAGGTAATATGAAAATTAACCTGGTTATCGCAAGTCTGACTATTTGTATTACTTAAAAGACTTATATATAATTAGTATGAATAAAAGAATGTTTTATTGTTTGTTGTAACCACAAAAATATTTTGTATGACATGTTAATTCCATATAAAAAATTTGTGTAGTGTCAAGAAGATGTAAGACACTTTTGCTGTAAGTCTTCAATGAAAACAGGCTGAAATAAGTCTGATTTAGCTATGTTTAATTTGATTGGTAAAAATGATAGTATGATTCTATGTTAAATACCATGTTTAATTAAAGTTGATTTTACTAATTTTGTTACTTTTACTGCCACAAATTCTCTCCCCTGGCCAAATAAGTATCTACCCTGATCTTGATGTCTCTACCCTGCCCAATATATTTACCCTGGCTTTGTAAAAAGTAATAAAATATGCATAAATTGACTTGCCCTTGTGTGAAAAGATAGTTAAGTAGGACACAAATCATAATATAAGGGTTTAATGTCAAAACAGCAACTTTTCTCCTTGGCCGTATTCTCTATGTACTTGATACCTCTTATATGAGAATTGCCCGTATATTTTTTGACATACAAGCAGGAATTTAATATTGACCATTGGCGCACATACAGGTAATATGACGGCTCATATTACCCCTATGGGCGCCAATGGTGAATATTCATTTCGTACTTGTATGTTAAAAAATCTACAATAACTACGTCTTAAAATCCACCAAATTTCATTTGCATATCTCAACCGGTTTTAAAGCAATAAATACATTTTCAGTTTGTAAGAAAAATTTCAACCTCCTTTATTTCAGAAACGAAGCATTTGTGGACATACCGTTTATAAAGCAAACTGTAATTATTTTTTCATGCAGAATTACCTCTTAAAAGTTTGCCATACTTATTTAAAAACAGTTTGTATTGATGAAAAACATGGCTATTTGTTAAAGTTCCTAACTTTTTTATGGTCTAATTTAAGTGATTGAATCAAAAACAAAATGTTGAGAAAACATAAGGCTATAGTTTGATTTGAATTTCAGTATGTTATACATGCTAGAATATTCCACAGGGTGATGCGAACTTTGAGAAAAAAACACAGTTTGATTGGTACACCCGGTATACAATGAAAATTTAACTGTTTAGCAACAACACTCTTACAGCGATATTTTTAAAGAATAAGGCTATAATATATTAAAAAAATCACTTAAATCGGACAACAGGTTCAAGAAATTCGAGACATAAAAAATTACCCATTTTTAAGGTGTCCGGTTAATTTTGAACCCTAGTGCAGTTTATGTGTAAAAGTTTGAGTAAACTTTAACTCCAACAAAGTGGTTAGTTAATAAAGGTTTAAAAATTACGTCCTGACGAAATCGATTGGTGGTCGGTGGAGGGGAATTATTAAAATCCGTGCACTCAAAAAATGAAATTAATTATTCAAATATATGCTGCAATTAATATCTCCGGGGCTTGCTGATGGATTTTGAGATGCCTAGATTTTGTGTCATTTTGGAACTACTATTTTTTTTTATTTCATTAGTAGTTCCAAAAGGACACAAAATCTAGGCATCGGGTAAAAAAGTGTATTTGAAGAAAGTGAATTTTTTGTTTTTGTTAATAGCGGTAAAGGCTCGTTTTTTTTTATATTGTATTTAATAACAGAGTAATTTCCACATACTAATATATTTTTCAAACTGGGCTCTGTACCGCCATTCTTTATTGTATTACGAATACGTGTGCCAAATATCTCGAAAAAATATTCAAAATTACGGCCGCAATCTTGGACCGCGTTTTTGCTACCTGTTGATCGCTACTGTTTGCTCTTAAGTAAATACGTCTTAGCTTAATATCTGTTGGTACAACCAGGCATTAGTTTCATTAAAGACTTGATAAGTTATAATTTGTAACTATATCTAGTAACTGAATTGAAAAAAAATTGATAAATGAATATTAACTTCCTGAGACTACCTAGTCGTGGATCTTCTTCTTAAATTGCTTATCCGTTCCGGTTGTTGGCGATGATCATGGCTATCTTGACTTTGTTTACCGCAGCAATGAACGTTCAGTGGTAATCGCGATATACCACTTTCGTATTTTGAAGCCAGGAAATGCGTGTTCTTCCCGGTCCTCTTTTATCATTTACCTTCCCTTAAATATAGGTACAAATATTTTTTTCACCTACCTCTATCTAGAGTATACATTTCCAGGCCTCATTGCAGGAAGCAAAGTCGTACTTTTTCTCCCTAGATAGATAAAAGTACTTTTACCCCCTGGGGAGTAAAAGTAAAAGGGATGTCTTGGTATGTCATCGATGAAATAACTCGACGCCTTATCATTATACTCTATTTTCTATTACGTAAGTATCTATACATCTTAACGTTTATTTATAGAAAACCCTGTACATATTTTGCAAAATGGTAAAAAACCGTAATAGTCTAGGAACCGAAGCTTTTCACCTCGCAATTTTTACAGAATGGATCGATTTGCTTGAAAATTTCAGAATAAGTAAGTAGTGGTTAGTCCAAGGATCAAAATTTATATGATACCGAAAGGCGCTTTTACCATGGGGGTGGGTGCCACCCAGTGCTGCTTCAGCGTATGGTAGCGCCTTTGTACAAAACATATTATAATGTCGCCCAAAAATACGCATTTTTTTTAATCTGCCCGTTCCTCTTTTCTGTACTATCTGTACCTACTGTCGTTTAAATTATATAAAAATTTGAAACAAGCAATATGATTTTCCAATATGGAAAATCTATACTGAAATTATTTATTGGTCGAGAAAACAATAAAAGAAATTAACTTTGTATAACATTTTAGTCGGTTCGTCTTTATGTTCATTTGTAATCGAACTGTCAGTTTTTATTCCGATGCCTAACTGTATGCCTGGTTGAAAACTGGGCTCCATATCCAGTTTCTCTGCAGTTTCTTCTGCTGTCGTAATAACATCATTAAATTTGCTATCTGTCCGAAACTCGAGCAAGAATTGTTTTAACGCTTGTAAAGCATTTAAGGCCAGCTCCAGATTCATTGTTTTTGATTATAAAATTTTGCTAATGAAGTTAACTTTCATCAGAATTTCATACCATATGTGGACTGAACATATGAATGTAATAGTAGGGGAGGAAAGTATGCTAAATTTGCAGTTACTCGAGCGTTATGGGGACCTATTGGGTTGTGAAGATTATTTCCTAAAACCAAAAAAAGTTAAGTTAAGTCTTCCATAAAGTTTTCATTTCCGACAATCGTTTTTCCGATTATAGCGCCATCTATCCACAATTCGAAAAAATGTCTCGAATAAAGGTTGCTTATTTTTACGTAAGTAGCTAATACAAATCTGTAATAAAAAATGAGGTCTCCTATTTAAGATTTTAAAGTAACGCCCCCCCCCCCCTCCGTGGACGGTCGTGTTTGGTACCATTCGATAGATTTTTAAAAAATATTGAACACATGTATTTTGCAGTTTTTCGATCTGATGTTCATTTCGCGAAATATCGCGGGACTCGTATTTAAAATTTTAAATTTACTCCCCACCCCACCTCCGTGGGGGGTCGTGTTTGGTGTCATTCGATAGATTTTTCAAAAATATTGCGATAATTTACAGCGTTGTAAATGAAGCGCAGTATGAGCAGTAAAATGAAGCGACAGTAGCTGCACCAAAAAGCATGCCCAGACGGGGATGTAAATTACGGCATGTCGCGAGGTGTACAGCTGGTTCCTAAAAAAACTGATACGACTCTTAGTAAGATTTGAACATTTTGAGCAGTGTATTTGATTGGTTTGACATTATAATATATATTTATTATGACAAACAAACAACTGATTACATAATATGTTAACTCATAAATTGCAATAATTATTAAGGTCTTGCAGTATTATTATTAAGGTAATTCTTGCAGTTTTCGCATCTTCAAAAGGATTCTCTACTAATCTCTCCAAGAGTGTACGATCTTCATGAGCGGAAGATATTTTTGGTCTTCCAGAACCTTGCTTTCTTTCGAGATTTTCTTTTTCTCTCTATCTTTTATTAATATTAAAAACTGTTGTTCTGCTTACGTTAAAATGGTTATTTACGGCAGATAGTGACCAACCATCTTCTAATTTCGTTACAATTCTTGCTTTTAGTTCTTTGCTAGCATGTGGAGCCATTTTCTGAGGTTCAACAGAATAAGTTATCCGACAAATTTTAAGATTTGGCAGTGACAGTGACAGTATGTTAGCAGTGACAGTATGTTAAATAATAAGTATGTATCCTTCAAAATACACTGCTCAATTTTCTACAAAATACGCTTTAAGGTGAAACAGTAGCGATCAACAGGTAGCGAAAACGCGTTCCAAGATTGAGGCTGTAATTTTGAATATTTTTTCGAGATATTTGGCACACGTATTCGTAATATAATAAAGAATGGCGGTACAGAGCCCAATTTGAAAAATATATTAATATGTGGAAATAGACCGTGATATTCGTGACGTCGAAACGTCAAAAAAAGTTTTCCAAACACGTTGTGTCTAGGTACACGCTAAAATGTACGCAAATAAAAAAGTTAAACTTCATCAAGGTAGTGACTTTTTAGCGTGGGCAGTGACTGTATATTTTGATACACGCTATTTTGATATGTTTAGTGTTTGTTTGATAGAAAAATATTTGTTATGACGTTTAATTCTACCTAACTTTTTTATTTGCATACACGGTAGCGTATACCCTAGACACAACGTGTTTGGAAAAATTTTGACGTTTTGACGTCACACTATCATGGTCCATTACTCTGTAATTAAATACAATATTAAAAAAGAGCCTGTACCGCCATTAAGAAGAACAAAAAAATACACTTTCTTCAAATAAACTTTTTTATCCGGTGCCTAGATTTTGTGTCATTTTGGAACTACTAATGAAATAAAAATTTTTAGTAGTTCCAAAATGACACAAAATCTAGGCATCGGATAAAAAAGTTTATTTGAAGAAAGTGTATTTTTTTGTTCTTCTTAATGGCGGTACAGGCTCGTTTTTTTAATATTGTATTTAATTACAGAGTAATTTCCACATATTAATATATTTTTCAAACTGGGCTCTGTACCGCCATTCTTTATTATATTACGAATACGTGTGCCAAATATCTCGAAAAAATATTCAAAATTACAGCCGCAATCTTGGAACGCGTTTTTGCTACCCGTTGATCGCTACTGTTTCCTCTTAAGATTCGTATCGGTTTTTTTAGGAACCAGCTGTAAATACAGAGCTTTGGTCGTGGTTGTGGCTAGATGAGCTACAAATTTGGACTGCAACACGACGCCGAAGATGAGCCCTTTCGATGTTGCTGCGCGATATTTTACAGCTCAGTCTGGCCATCAACTACACTCACTGTGGTACCCATTTTTGCGGTTCATTTTACTGCTCTTACAGCGCCGTAAATTGTCGCTTATCTCAATCTGGCCGTAGCCTTAGTCAGTTTTCACGGTGGGGTACATCGCTCAGTCAAAAAACGTATCGAGTCAAGCCTATGCAAAATATAGTTCGGAGGATTTGTAATTTTAAAAATTGGGTATTTGAGTTAACGGTTCATAATTAAGCATGACTTTTCGTTTCCTTTCTCTAGCATTTGTCTAGGAATGATCTGAACTAATTAATTTTTACGACTCTTGTCTGGCACTTTTAACTTTTATGACTTTTTAAGATGTAGGGGAAAATTACATTTCTTAAGGATTTTGGTAGTTATATTCTGTTTTAGAAAGAAATAAAAACTTGTTGGAAGCTGGGATTTACTTTGCTGTCTGTGGGTAGGTATGTCTTATATTTTTAATAGTAGCAATTTTTCGTGCAATTACATAAAATAAATTTCGTATTATTTATTTGCGAACCTAGGAATCTTACCTCAGCGATGTACCAATTAAGATTTTGTTTTTAGCTGATGTAAGCAATTTGTATACAGGGAGTAAATATCAGTTACAGTGTGGTCTCTTAGCAAATTTACTATTTTAATTGGGAATAAGCCACAATATTAGTTAGAAATTAAATTCATTTGGCGTTACTACTTCCACTTCTGACATCGTTATCAAAATGTTCCGAAGAGGAAGTATAAACATCAAATAAATTTAATATATAACTAATATCGTGGCTTATTCCGAATTCAAATAGTAAATTTGCATAAGATGCCACAAGGAAATAGTTTCAGATTAATAAGAAACTGCGAAACTGGTCTTGACCTACAGAAAGCAAAATTCTGCATTCAGCATCCCATACTAAGTAATAGATACCGAAGGTCAACTGACTGAGAAAATTATTCCATCGTTATATTCATTCATCCATTATATCCAACGTCCATTCCAACATTCAATCCAACATCAGCATTCACGCCCCCACTTCGTCGCCGGTCGGAAGTTGGATCTTCGAGTGGTCCCTCAAATGTTCCTGACACGTACCACTAATCCAGCTAGCAGCCCATTCACAGTCCGATTTGAGATCCAACTACGAAAGTTGGACCACTAGAGGGACCACAAATCGGAATGTGAATATTTCAAAAATATTATCAACACTTCTTCATCCGAAATCCCATAGGAACATAATCAACAAGAAAAGAGCAGAAAACTGCTCTCAGAGCAGAAGTTATCAGTAACTATAGAACTGTCAAAGAACAAACCTGTCAAAAACAAAGATATACAATATACACATAGAAACCAATACGTATTTTTAAAGATAAATCAATGAGAAAATTTGCAGGTTTACGCAAAACGGTTTTTTATGTATGTATAATTAGTGTGACCAAATACTCCGAAAAATCCGGGACATGGCCCGAATTACGAAGGCGTGTCCCGGCATCCCGGAGGTTTTCGGGCCGTCCGAATTTTTAACGTTTTGGTAAAATTCTATTTTGAATACGTTATTCTTCAAAGAATTCACATCAAATTCAATTGGTGGGACGAAAAAATGTCGACAATTTCTAAAGTTTAACACTAATACCACATGTGACAGGTATTATAGTTCAACGAAAACTCAAATTGTGGACTTTTTCTCGTTTCTGTATTTTAATTATCGTCTATAATGGAAATCACCAGCTGACAAAGACCACAAAATCGTCAGAAATCAAATTGATTACATCCTAATAAAGCACAGATATCGAAACTCAATTCAGGCAGTAAAGGCATATCCAGGAGCAGACGTATCTTCTGATCACAGACTTCTTATTGCTAAGTTTCAAACTTCAACTAAAAAAGACGCAAAAAACCCGCAACAACAATAAACTTAACATACAGAAACTAAAATCAGAAGAAACAAAAGAAAATCTGAAACACGAAATCAACACAAATCTAGACAGAAACCCAGGAAATAATTGCAACGTAGAACAGCAGTGGCAATTCTTCAAAACCTCTATATTAGAGCCAAGCAAGAAAGTACTTACTACAAGCAAATGTAAGAAAGAAGAATGGATGACGGAGGAAATTCTAGAGTTGATGAATGAAAGAAGAAAAAACAAAACCATTAATAAGACCCGCTATAAACAGCTTCAGGGGTTTAAATAGGGTAGTGATGCGCATCATATGGTGTTGCTTCCAGATAACACCTCTAGCCTCTCCTACTCAATTCCTATCCTCACCTCCGAGAAGTGTGATCCGGATCACACGGGTGAACCCCGGTAAACCTGAGCAACCCTATTGGAAACTGGGTAACCAACCCCAGTGGAAGGTGGGGTCAGGGCTGACGAGGAAGGGAGAAATGGTCCTCCGAAAAGGGGGTTGGGCATGGGCTAACTCCCTCATCTCTTAAAAAAAACTATTGTTACGAAATCTCGAGATAGAAAAGCCGGACTGAATTCAATACGACGACCCAGGCACCGAACTAAGGACAATGATTTAAAAATCAGTACTTGGAATGTAAGAACGCTGTATAGGACAGCGGGACTAAAGCTGCTCCAAGATCAACTTCTAAAATATAGAATAGATATTGCAGCCATTCAAGAGATGAGATGGACAGGAACCGGCATTATGCAGAAAAAGAACATGATATCTATTACAGCTGCAACCCGAACCGACATGAGTTCGGAACCGCGTTCCTAGTATCAAAAAAAAAAATAAAAAATTTAATTATTGGTTTTAAAGCCATAAATGATCGGTTATGGATACATAACCTTCGAATAAAAGGAAAATTTTTCAACATATGTCTGATCAACGTGCACGCGCCAACCGAGGAAAAAGACGAAGAAATTAAAGATCAATTCTACGAAGACCTTGAAAGAGCATATGATAACTGTGCCAAAAACGATATTAAAATAATCATTGGAGACATGAACGCCCAGGTAGGAAAAGAGATTTGCTACCAAGATTATATTGGTAAACACAGCCTTCATGACGTTACTAATGACAATGGTTTAAGACTTATTAGTATGACAGCTTCCAAAGATTTAATTGTGGGAAGTACATGTTTTAATCATAAAAATATCCATAAAGCAACTTGGATATCACCAAATGGAAATACCTCAAATCAAATTGACCATGTTATAATTGACAGAAGGCACTTTACAAACCTAATGGACGTGAGAAGTTACAGAGGCGCAAATATTGACTCCGACCATTTCATGGTAGAAGCCAAGTTACGACAAAGAATTTCCAATGCCAAGAAAGAAAGGGGCACTAGACAAGTCAAATATAATTTACATATGCTAAAAAATTAAAACAGAGGAACAGTTCCAGTCAAATATAAAAGAAATCCTAGAACACACCTGGGCAGTCGACCAGTCAAGCACGGAAATGTGGAACAACTGCAAGGAGGGTCTGAAGTTAGCAGCCGAAAGCACCTTGGGAATATCCCGAACCCAAGAAAGAAACGACTGGTTCGACCAAGACTGCAAAAAAATAAAAAAATAACAGATGAGAAGAACGAGGCATTTAGGACCATGTAACAACGGAAAACTAGGACAACAATAGATAGATACAAAAACTTAAGAAGGGAGGAAAAACGCACACACCGAAAAAAGAAACGAGACTTAGAAAATGACATATTAGAACGGCTTGAAAGCCATATGAGTCACGGAGAAACAAGAAAGTTCTACCATCAAATAAATACTATTAGAAAAGGATTCAAACCGAGAATCAATTATTGCAATGATAAGGAAGGTAACTTACTTACCAACAAAGATGATATCCCGTTACGATGGGTAGGGTACTTTCAAGAGTTGCTGGAAGGGGAACCTACTAACAACATAGAGCTGGAGTACCGAAATGAGGAGCTCGTGGAACCCCCCTCGGTAGAAGAAGTGAAAATATCTATTGAAAAACTAAGGAACTACAAATCTCCAGGCAGCGATGGCATCCTAGCAGAGTTATTTAAGCACGGTGGAGAGCAGATCACCAAGGTGATGCGAGAAATTGTTTGTAAAATTTGGTCTGAGGAGCAAATGCCTGAAGAATGGAGTTTAGGCTTAATATGCCCGTTACACAAAAAGGGAAACTAACTGGAATGCAATAATTACCGCGGAATAACTCTCCTAAATACAGCATACAAGATATTGTCAAACATTTTACACGAGAGATTGAAGCCCTATACCGAAACGTTTCTAGGAGAATATCAGGCAGGATTCAGGAGCGGACGTTCAACCATTAACCAGATCTTTACACTACGACAGATCCACGAAAAAGCGCAAGAGTTTAACATAGATATGTACCATATTTTTGTCGATTTTAAAGCGGCATATGACAGTGTCTTAAGACCAAGTCTTTATAATGCTATGAATGAGTTGGGAATTCCAAAAAAACTCATATCTATGATAAAAGTGACAATGGCGAAGATGCTATCAGCAGTAAAAATTCAAAACGACTCGTCAACCCCATTCGAAATACATAAGGGGTTAAGGCAGTGAGATGCGCTGGCGTCAGCTTTTTAATGTAGCCTTAGAAAAAGTTGTATGAGACGCTAATTTAGATAGCAGAGGAACAATATTTAATAGATCAGTCCAAATTCTTGCATATGCAGATGACGTGGACATTATAACAAGAACCAGGGCGAGAACTGCGGAAATCCTAACCGATCTAGTAGCAGCAGCAGAACTAATGGGGTTACATATAAATCAAAATAAAACAAAATTCATGGCGACCAACACAAACACAAGAGCTGGAAATGTTGATGCAGATCTAATCATCAATGACCAAAACTTCGAAGCGGTCAAAGAGTTCATATATCGAGGGGCATCGGTTAACCCCAATAATGACACATCTGAGGAAATAAAAAGGCGAATAATAATTGCAAACAGGTGTTATCATGGTCTATCAAAGTACTTATCTAACAAACGTCTGTCTCAAAAAACTCGTATAAGGCTGTATAGAACATTGATAGTCCCCCTTCTCACATATGGTTCAGAGGCATGGACGCTAACTAAAACAGATGAATCCGCTCTATCAATTTTTGAAAGAAAGGTACTACGCAAGATATTCGGAGCGGTTTGTGAGAACGGAATATGGAGGCGTAGATATAACTTTGAACTGCAGGATATCTACAAGCAGACGTTTGGTGCAAAAGATATTATCACTATAATTAAGCGAAATCGCCTGCAGTGGGCAGGACATGTAGCCCGAGCCCCTGAATCGAACATGATAAAAAGGATTCTAACAGCTCAACCGGTGGGAATGAGAAGACGGGGTAGATTAAAGTTGAGGTGGATGGACGGGGTAACACAAGATGCCGAGAAGATCGGAGTCGGCAACTGGAAAGTGCAGGCAAGGGACAGAACAGAATGGCGTAGAAGGCTTGAGAAGGTCGAGGCCCTCTAAGGGCTGTAGCACCAGGATGATGATGATAAACAGCTTCAAAACCAAATAAGAAGAAAAATTAGGGAGGCTAAAGAAACCTAATTCTCTGAAAAATGTAAAGAAACAGAAGAACTGCAAAACACATATGACAACTTCAACCTACATAAAAAAGTCAAAGAACTAGCCGGATTAGGAAATAGAAGAACCTCAAATATATTGCTCGACAAAAATGGAAATGTTATAATGGAGACAGAACGAAAACTACGACGATGGAAAGAGTACATCGAGGAACTATTTCATGACCAGAGAGAAGCTAGTACATCCGTAGATAGCCAAACTGTAGATGTGGGTCCAGAGATAACCAAATCAGAGGTTAGTCAGGCAATAGACTCTAAGAAAACCAATAAATCTGCTGGTCCAGCCGATAAATCTGCTGGTCCGTAAACCTAGCGAGCTGATAAAGTTGGTCAACGAGAAAAACCTGAACATAATAGTAGAACTGTTCAACGCTATCTATACTGCAGGAATCATCCCTAGAGAAATGTTGACGTCAGCATTTGTGTGTTTGCCAAAGAAAGTGAATGTCAAAGAATGCAGTGACTACCGAACCATAAGCTTAATGTCACATACCTTGAAAATTCTATTAAAAATTATCCACGCCAGAATACACTCTAAACTGGAGCTGGATATTAGTGACACTCAATATGGGTTCCGCAATGGTATGGGTACCAGAGAGGCATTATTCTCCTTCAACGTGCTGACACAGAGATGTTTGGATGTTAACCATCCTCTTTACGCCTGTTTTATAGACTACAATAAAGCGTTTGATAAAGTAAAACATAATCGACTCGTGGAAATCCTAAAAAATAAAAACCTAAATAAAAGACATTTAAGACTAATAACACACCTCTATTACCATCAGCGAGCAATAGTAAGAATTGAAAAAGAAACATCTGAAGAAATGGAAATAAAGAGAGGAGTCAGGCAAGGCTGCATACTATCACCTCTATTATTTAACGCTTATTCTGAAGAGGTAATGCGAGAAACTCTGGAAGATGAAACAGTCGGCATAAGAGTAAATGGAGTCTTAGTTAACAACATCAGATATGCAGATGATACAGTAATAATAGCCGATAGTTTACAAGACCTGCAAAGACTCATGAGTAAAATAGTAAGGTGTAGTAGGGAGTACGGACTCTCTCTCAATATGAAAATGACGAAGTTTATGAAAATTAGTAAAAACAACCATAATACTAACGAAATCTTGATAGTAGAGGGCCAGCAGGTCAACAGAGTAAAAAAGTACACTTACCTAGGAACCCTTATAACAGAAAATAATGACTACACTGCAGAAATGAAAGTCAGAATCGAAAAAGCACGTTCTAATTTTATAAAAATGAAAAAGGTCCTATGTAGCAAAGATTTAACATTAGCTCTTAAAGTACGCCTAACAAAATGTTACGTCTACAGTGTACTATACTATGGAGTGGAATCATGGACGTTAAATGTAGAGACAATGAGACGACTTAACGCCTTTGAAATGTGGACCTATAGAAGAATTATGAGGGTTTCCTGGGTAGATAGAGTTACAAACAATGAAGTACTGATAAGAATAGGTAAAAAGAAGGAAGTTGAAATTACAATTAAAGAAAGAAAGCTACAGTATCTCGGACATGTGATGCGGGGCGAAAAGTATGGCATCCTACGACTCATAATGCAAGGAAAGTTAGATGGCAAAAGAAGCATCGGAAGAAGACGAATTTCATAGCTGAAGAACCTGAGAGAATGTTTGGATGCAGCTCAAAACAACTATTTAGAGCTACTGCCTCAAAAATTAAAATAGCTAGCTATGATGAATTCCAACCTCCGTAGCGGAGATGGCACCTGAAGAAGAAGAAAAAGACAATTCAAAAACAACTCATATAACATGAATCACTGAATCAGCTGTCCGAGGCATGCCGCATGCAAGGATGTAACGATTGCTGATAAATTAATTTTTTTTTTCGGTTTTGTCAACCATTTTCATCCAGCATCAGCTGATTTTCCAATAAGTTTGTTTCCAATCAATCCAGTTTTTTGAGAACGGTTTCCGGATTGGAAGTTCAAACGCCAAAAATTAAACAGAAACGTAATTATCATTACAACTAATTGTGGCTTAATTTCATCAAAAATATCATTGTCAACATAACAGTGTCAAATAATGATGATATTAATGTTATATTGTTTAAAAAAATGTCCAATTTTCATTGAAAAGTTCCAGATTTCAAGTATTTTTTTCTCAGTATTATCCCGAATTCGACTGAATTAGTAGTTGGTCACACTATGTATAATTCCTCTTATGCTTATGTTAAAAGCTGTATAATACAAAACTTTTACACATCGATACAATAAACGGTTTTATAAAAACGTGCCTGCCTAAAACTAATATGAGACAAGTGTGAGTTAAGGCATTTCCACGCCTCATCGTAAAACAAAGAGCGTGGAAATTAAAAAATCGTAAAATCTTTTATGATAAAAATGCGTATGGTGCGAAAACGAAATGTACGAGACAACGCAAAGCCGGACTGGCTCAAACTGTGCAGTTTAATTTTACATAATTTAAATTCATAAAATCTAATATCAGCCGAAGCGATTGTTTTCACTATCCCTATACCCTCCACTAACCACTACTGGATAGTCCAATAATTTTTAAAAAGTGTCATTCATTTTTAACTGCTTTTATAGAATATTCTACCCGTTTAATTCCTTTATGATTTTACGGCGCTTCCCATTTAGGGTCTGTTTTTCGTTCTCGTCCCCAAAACTCCCAAATATTTCAAAAACTTAAGTCCGACCTTTGCGGCTTCTCATAACACAATCATTACCTTTCCAACCCATGTTTAATTTTGAAAATCGGTTATACCATTCAAAAGTTATCGAGCTCAGAAGTATGACTAAATTTTTATTTAAAAATGGAAAAGGTTTGTGGATATGTATGTATGTATGTATTGTGTGTGTGGAAAAGTTACACCGATCTGAATTTTTTTCTGTGTTTCAAGAGGGTGTGAGGGCCGATTCAGAGCCGGTCTAATTTTTGACTTCTAACTACCCGTAATGCTGGCCACTCACTTACGGATATCGAAGAGGCCGTGGCATGTATGCCAGGACTGAAGGCCGTTATTTGAGTAGTTAAGTTAATGAACTGGAGTTGAGACGCCACACACATGCAGTTTTGTGATCGAGCGTGCCAACGCTTTTACGAAAACTACGTGTATGTGGTGATTTTGGCTTCAATTAACCGCCTGTCAGTCGCCCGGCCTCTTCGATATCCGTAAGTGAGTGGCCAGCATAAGCCAGCTAGAGGCCTAGGTAGATACAAAATAGCATATTTTTTGGGCGTATATATCTTAGGTTCTAGGAAAGACAGGAAAACCGCAAATACACCAAATCAATAGGGTTGAGTTAAGCTTTCAAATGGTGCCTACGAGATCAAGTTGAGACATACACACTGCTCACCATAGCCGAAAAACTGAAAAATTAAACTATGAAAATTTTGGTTTTTCGACAATTACTCAAAATTTCAACCTAGGAATTGCGCCAATAACTGAGCTTTTGTAGGAGGACCCAGGACGCGTCTAACGGTGTATGTGTATACCTCATATACCTGATACCTGATACAAGAATAAAAAACCGCTAAACACCGTAAAAATGAGTGGAGCATACAATATTCCAGCTACAAAAGATCTGATATGAATATTCTAGTTTTCAATAGTTTTCATAATATTCAAAACAAAATTCTAGTTTTATTTTAAAATATTTTTCCATAATATTTGCTAAATTTTAAGTCAACGCGCCACAAAAGAGTTGCAAAATTCAAACTATCAAAGTTTTGTGGCGCGTTTTACTTTTTACTTCAAATTAAGCAAATATTATGGAAAAATCTTTTAAAATAAAACTAGAATTTTGTTTTGCATCAAAATGAAAATACATTTTCGCGCCACGTAACATTCATATCAGATCTTTTGTAGCTGGAATATTGTATGCGCCACTCATTTTTACGGCGTTTGGCGGTTTTTTAATTCTTGTTTTGTATTTTGACAACGACACCCGACTTGGGCGTCGAAACGTTAATAAAATCATTTTTTGGTAAAATTGTGGCTTATTTCCCATTAAAAATACTTGACCGTAAAATATTTGCGAATTATGTACCCATGGCCTTAACATAATTTAGTAGGATGTGCAGTACCCCCACTCGCTGCCAAGTATGACAAGGATATATCAAATGATTTTTAGTAACTACAACGAAATGCACAAAATTAAATTTTGCATCGTAGATTTAAAATAAGTTAATCTCAAAAACGGTTGAGTTTAGCGAGATGAATGTAGTATACCTTTTTTAAGTAAAAATAATAGTAGAATTTTGATCTCATAATTATATTGAATGGACGATAAAAAAATTTATTAAAGGAATGCTGAAAGACAAGGATCTACAGATCGAGCGAGTCTCGTAAATTCCACGGCTTCGAGCCACGCTTTACGCAACCGTATTTGCGTACTTGTATTTCGAGTTGTGTGGTCGTGCGCTGGTCGAGTGGAGTTATTTATTAAATTTAATAGTTCAGAGAAATAAGGAAAAAAAATATCGTGTTGGTGACACAACCCCCTCCAAACCGAAACCAAATTTTTTGAGTAGTATGGACATCTATATTAATAACCTATATGTTTCCTGCAGCCGATTTTGATGATATACATAGTTATAAACAAATGAAAATCAAAAAACGGTAAATTTTCGCTTTTTTCGTCTATTACCAAAAAGTTAAGCATTTTAAACAAATGAGAGTGAGAAACTCATATATCGTATAAAAAAATTTCAATATGGCGTTCGCTGAATATGTCTATCCTTATTGGTTGCTTAAGGCTGTATGACACTATACATTTTCTTGTATCATTTCTAATATCGTTTCTGATATGTCAAAAAATGCATAGTGTCATACACAGATACAAGAAACGATACAAGAATTTGAGTCAGACACAGATTCTTGTACAAGAACTGCGCCAATTTCTGCGCAAAGAGCGAAAACGTAAAACCTGCTGGTAAAACATCTAAAATGTCATAACTACTTACTCATAATGGCGGCTGAAATAAAATGAAAATGGGATAATGTATTGATGAATTTATTTGTGTTGTAGGTATTATTTATAAATCTTTTATTGATACTTAATATACCGTTTGGTATGGACTACTGTTCTACTAATAACCATATATTTAGCTCCTAGTAAAGTTCAAACTATAAATTTAGAGGTTTCATGGTGCATAATTTTTTAATAGACGAAAATACAATAGTTCCTAATTTGGATCAAACTGAAGATAATTCTAATGCAAATATTTTAGCACACATATCAAAACAAAATAAAAACACAAATAATCAACCTCAGTCAACGTAAAATTCTGGTTAACATTAAAACGTTAATTATATAAAAGTTTATAAATTTCATAAAATATTTAAAATCAGCTGTGTCTGTAGATGCAGTACTACCATAACGTGACACAGGGTGACAAACAAAATTTCGACCAATCACGTGCCGAATTTCATACAATTTTCGATACAAGAACTTGCATAGTGTCATACAGGGCACAAATGTACGTACAAGAAATGATACAAGAAAATGTATACAAGAAACGATATCAGAAACGATATTAGAAATGATACAAGAAAATGCATAGTGTCATACAGCCTTTAGAAAATGGCAAAATAAATCATAAATTTCGAGTTTTTATAAATATTCATAACTTATGTAAAAATTAACTTAAAACGTTCTTATTACACGAATTGCTGAGACTTGTAGTGCATAAATTAGTTTTTAAATTTCAAAGCAATTGGTCAAATAGTTTAAAAGTTATTCAATTTGTTTTTCCCAAATTAATTTTTTTTGCAACGCTATAAGTCAGAAAATGGTGAAGATACACTAATACTTTGGATAGTTTTTGAAAGAAGAAAATTTATACTATTAATTTAATTAAAAAAAATGACAAAAAATAATTCTAAATACTGCAAAATTATTTTGCAAAAACATGTAAATTAAAAAAAGGGGGGCTAACTTCGTCCCTAATTATCCTAGGAAAATTGTTTTTTTTTTCTAAATGTGTATAAAAATTCAGTCTTTCCAAATCTGAAAAAAAAAATTTCTACGGGTAACGGTTAAAAAGTTATTCTAATTGTTTATAAATAAGCAAAAAATCGACGTGTTTTTGCAAAATAATTTTACACTGTTTAAAATTACTTTTTGTCATTTTTTTTAAATTAAGTTAATAGTATAAATTTTCTTCTTCCATAAACTGTCAGAAGTCTTACTGTAACCTCATAATTTTCTGACTTATAGTGTTGCAAAAAAAAATAAATTTGGGATAAACAAATTAAATAACTTTTAAACTGTTTGACCAATTGCTTTGAAATTTAAAATATAATTTAAGCCCCACAAGTCTCAGCAATTCGTGTAATAAGAAGGTTCTAAGTTAATTTTTACATAAGTTATGATTATTTATAAAAACTCAAAATTTATGATTTATTTTGCAATTTTCTAAGCAACCAATAAGGATAAACATATTGAGCGAACGCCATATTGAAATTTTTTAGACGATTTATGAGTTTCTTACTCTCAAATTTGTTTAAAATACTTAACTTTTTGGTTATAGACGAAAAAAGCGAGAATTTACCGCTTTTTGATATTCATTTGTTTATATTTATGTATATCATCAAAATCGGCTGCAGGAAACATAAAGGTTATTAATATAGATATCCATACTACTCAAAAAATTCGGTTTTGGCCTGGAGGGGGATGTGTCACGAGAAAAAGCTTATTTCTCTGGACTATAAATATAATCGTTTCTACTCTGATTCATAATATACTATAACAGCGGTTCTCAAACTTTTTGAGTCATGTACCACCTACAGTTCTTTTTATTATTTTTGGTACCACATATACAGGGTGTAACAAAAATACAGGTCATAAATTAAATCACATATTCTGGAACCAAAAATAGTTCGATTGAACCTAACTTACCCTAGTACAAATATGCACACAAAAAAAAAGTTACAGCCCTTTGAAGTTACAAAATGAAAATCGATTTTTTCCGATATATCGAACTATTGGAGATATTTTAATGAAAATGGACATGTGGCATGACTATGGCAGGAACATCTTAAAAATAAATTATAGTGAAATTTGTGCACCCCACAAAAATTTTATGGGGGTTTTGTTCCCTTAAACCCCCCCAGACTTTTATGTACGTTCCAATTAAATTATTATTGTGGTACCGTTAGTTAAACACAATGTTTTTGAAACTTTTTTGCCTCTTAGTATTTTTTAGATATACCAGTTTTAATCGAGGTGCGGCTTTTTTTTAATATGTTAACATAACAATTTTATGGAGATTTTGTGCCTTTACACCCCCCAAATGTTTGTGTACGTTCCAATTAAACTATTATTGCGGTACCATTAGTTGAAAACAGTGCCTTTAAAACTTTTTTGCCTCTTTGTATTTTTTCGATAAGGCACCTTTTATCGAGATGTGGCTTCTTTTTTAATATGGTTCAAAATATACTTATAAAATCTGTAATGTATAAATAAATTTTCATATTATTATCGGGTCTCTATAATCGTACTTAACAGTACAAATATGTGGTGGATTTGACAAATATTCAAAATATTTCGATAAAAACTAGTTAGAAAAATTACTAAGACGCAAAAAAGTTTTAAAAACAGTGTGTTTAACTAATGGTGCCACAATGATAATTTAATTGGAACGTACACAAAAGTTTGGGGGGTTTAAAGGAACAAAACCCCCATAAAATTTTTATGAGGTGCAGAATTTTTTTTAAGATTTTCTTGTCATAATAATGCCACATGTCCGTTTTCAATAAGAAAACTCAAATAGTTTTCGATATATTGGAAAAAAATCGAATTTTATTTTGTAACTTCAAAGGGCTGTTACTTTTTTTTGTGTGCATATTTGTACTAGGATAAGTTACGTTCAATGGAACTATTTTTGGTTCCAGAATATGTGATTTAATTTATGACCTGTATTTTTGTTACACCCTGTATTTTTAGAGTATATTATCAAGACTTACTAAGTACTACTATTTTAATTTTTTTTGTGTTTTGTGTACCACCGCAAGTAATGAATTGTACCACCAGTGGTACATGTACCACAGATTGAGAATCGCTGTACTATAATATAATATATTAAAGTTTTTAATATTGCTAATATTATTAAAGTTTTTAACATTGTATTTTAATATAATTTTTTTATTAATAATAACATTACGTAAGTATTGCACCTAGTTCAAAAAAAGTACAAGATAAATACCGCGGTTTTTTCATATAAAAATGCAAAGCAAAATATACAATTTGCAGAGTAAATGCTTGTTTTTTGATAAAATAATATAAATTGTATGTAGGTAGGTAGAGTAGCTAAGCGTTGAGTAGTTATAGCAAAAGTAGCTACGCCATCTGTAAAAAAAGGTATACTACATTCATCTCGCTAAACTCAACCGTTATCGAGATTAACGCATTTTAAATCTGCGAGACAACATAATTTTTTACATAAGTAACATCATTGTAATTACACCCGAAAAATAACTTAAAATCATAAAAATTTACAAAAATGTATCGCAAATTTCTTCAAATGGATTTTGCGATGCAATGACATAAATATGAGAACAAGCACAATTATTATGGTTTCATGTTTATTTTTCGGGTCTAGCTACAATGATATTATGCAAGAAATTATGTTGTATCGCAGATTTAAAATTCGCAACAGTAGTTGAGTTTATTAGTGAGATGAATGTATAGTATACCTTTTTTAAGTAAAAATATTGAGAGAACAAAAATTTTTATTTAAAAAGTATACAGGGTGTCCCAGACTAATTTAGCCACGCTATATCTCTTAAACGAATAGAGATTTTCGAATGGGACAAAAAGTGACATATTCTACTTGTAATACACTTTAATATGGCGTACAAAAAAATCATCCCCTAAATATTCATCCCTTAGTTACAACCCCTAACTTTTAATTTTTTTAATAGCACCCTGTATATTTTTTATGGTTTTGGATGTGGTCTTTTATCGTCTATTCAACACATTTTTTGAAAATAAAATCGGTTCGTAAATAACCAAGAAACTATCAGTTTATTTTTGTTAATTGTGTGTCCCAGACTAATTTATCCAGGCTATATTTCTAAAACGAATAGACATTTTCGAATGGGACAAAAACTGATCTATTCCATTTGTAATGCACTTTCATATGGCGTAGAAAAAATTCATCCCTAACTTACAGGGTGCTATTTAAAAAAAAATAAAGTTAAGGGTTGTAACTAAGGGATGAATATTTAGGGGATGATTTTTTCTACGTCATATTAAAGTGTATTACAAGTAGAATAGACCCCTTTTTGTCCCATTCGAAAATCTCTATCTTAAGTTTAATTTTGACACCCTGTATTTCGGTTATTATCAACTTTTGTACTAAGGTAAGTTAGCTTAAATGGACCTATTTTAAGCTCATAATTCTATGGTTAAGCTATGGCCCATGTATTACCAAACACCCTGTATAAGTATGACAAATCATAATTAAGACCTTAAAAGTTATCCATGTTGCAGGTTAAACTTTAAAAAGTAAAATACGGCCCATAATATATCAAGTGGTGAACATGTATTATTTCCAAAAAATTATTAATTTTAAAAGTATCAATTTCATAGGAAGAGGGGCGAGCTTGGGGGCTGAGGGCTCTTTCTGCTTTATAGTTTTAATAGCTAGTTAGTTGCTGAGTGGACTTCATAACATAAACATTTGTTTTTTTGGTTTATAAAATAAAGTGCCCTATTTCGTTAACTGTGTACTTGTGTGGTTAAAGTAAAAGTGTTCATCATCATCAGCCTCTCTGGATATACTGCTGGACATAGGCCTCCCCTGTTTGTCTCCAAAGTGTTCTATCTTGTGCTTAGGTTTATCGTTTATCGGCTCTTGGTCTCCATTCAACTAGTTTGCGAGTAAATCTTCTGTCCTTCATTCTGGCAACGTGTTAAAGTGTTAATCATTATAAATTTTCACAATGAACATTTTAAATTCCCGTTGCAAAGTATCCCTGGAAGAGTGCCTTTCGGTTCTTAAAGAGTATGCTGACCAGCTGCCGAAAAATCGAAGCCTACTTCCAGGCCCATCTCAGCCTATTTGGGCTGAAATCAGTAAACATTTTCACGGAAGATGGAATGCAAGAGATGTTTATACACAATGTCAGCAAAATCGACGCAACCTGTGGACAGAGTTACATTGTGAACACATCTCTACTGAGGGTGAGGATCAAGATCAAGATCAAACTATAGTTTCATCCGAATCCTCAACTCACTCCTCAACCCTGTGCTCCCTAACTGATGATGATGATGATGACGATGGAGATTGGGAATATCCAAACTTGGATGATTTCGAGGTAAGTGTATCTAAAGAATTATACCACAAGATTTGTGAAAATGATGCAATAAATTATCAGGGACGCGATTATTGTATTTTAAAACGATGGGCATGGACAGACTACATAGCTGAAGAATTCTTCAAACTTACTCAGTCTCGGTGTGCATTTATATTTAAAAACGCGAAGGTATACAACAATGAAAATGCTGCTTATCATTTGATAATAAGAGGCACATGCAAGAGCAAAAAATGTAAAAACCCGTTCTATGGGTTTTTAGATTCGAAACCAGATACCTTTCCTGCAATTTTACGTGTCAGATGCAGAGACACAGTATTTGATTTAAAACATGAGGATGTTAGACGACCTACCAGAAAGGCCAAGCGCGCAAGAATTGGTCAAGAAGCTGCTGCTCTTGGACCGAATAATTGGCTGAAAAGTGAACTGCATACATTGCATACTAGTCGCATACCTCCGACCATGCCTTCCGCACCTGTAATTCGTAAATGTGTCAATGAGTTTAGAGATAATAGACTTGGTATTGAACAAGACGACACAAAGGATGTTATCAAATTGATTGAAAACATAAGATACAGCCATAAATACAATAACTTTATTCGAGACATAAAGAAAGATAAGTTTTATGTTTTTTATGGATCTAATATGCAATTACATGCTTATAAGAGATATCACCATATAATGAAATTAAAAAACAAAAAATCATCCATTGAAATTGATGGAACAGGAAGCATATGCAAAAAAATATTATATGAGAACGGTCGTACAAGTGGTCACATCTTTCTCTATGCAATAGTAATTAATTTCAATAAGTTTACATTATCAGTTTATCAGCAACTAACTGATGACCAGAGTACAATATTGCTTGAGTTGTGGTTGAAAAATTGGATTAGGATGGGAGCTCCAAAGCCAGATGAAGTAACCTGCGATTATTCTAGAGCTTTAATCAATGCAATCTCCTTGGCCTTTAATGAACAAAATATAAAGACATACATTGAAACGCTTTTTTTGAACGCAACTGGCGATACATCAATGAGAATGCGCCCATCAATTGCAACTTATGTTAGATTAGATGTTGCCCATTTCATCAAAATGATCGCCAACTGGTCCTGTATAAAAACGGTGCAAAATCATAAAATAAGACAATTTTACTTATTCTGCATGTCCTTGTTAATTGATGCACAGACATTAAACGATTTTAAACTAATACTTAAAATGCTATGTACAGTCTGTTTAAACCAATATAATGACTCGATTTTACGGAACGGCAAAAGTGTTAAAGATATTAGGCATGGATTAGAGCAAATGATCAGTGATCGCTCTTATGAGTATACTATTAGTGACACACCATTAAGTAAGCCAGAACATATTAAAATTATTGCAAACTTTGAAGTGAGCACTGCCATTAGATCATGGATAAACAACATCCAAGAATCGGCTGTAGAAATTGAGGAAAAAGGTGCGGAAGCCAATGGATTTTACAATAAAAAATTCATAGATGACTTGTTTAAAACAGTTGCAGTAGAATTCCCTCTGTGGTCTGCAGCTTGTCTACCAGGTAAACAAGGACATGCAACAACAAGTCATATAGAAGCCTATTTCAATGACAAAAAAAATCGAGTTTTATCAAATTATAAAAATCTAGTAAGAGTTGACAAATTTTTAAAAACTGATTTTCAAGATCATCAAGGGGGATCAGCTATTTTAAATAATCATTTGTTAAGTGAGTTCCGAAATATTGAAATTAAAATTGAGTCACAAGACAGCACACCAGAAGATAAAAGTATGTCATATAAAGCCCATGAAATCATGAATGAAGATGCAAGTAGTTATGATAATTGGAGAAATAAATCGAAGCCAGAGGAACATGATTATTGCAAGCTTATAGATGAGAAAATTGTAGAAAAGGCACCAATAGAAAAAAAAAGTGGCTTCTATTTTAAAAACCATCCTAGCATTTCTTTTATTAATGACAATGTAAATGCAAATATAACCACAAAAAAATGAGTATTATTAAGAATGGCAATAATCTGAGAGCAGTGCTGATCAAAGACATCCACTATTACATCCAAAATACATGTCCTTTTGATTCAATAATTCAAATTCTGGCAACAGCAGCAGTAGATGACCCATCGTAATATGCTTTCTGTCAAATGAGTACATCACAAACGATGAAATTTATCTTGAAATTCATAAAAACTTCAACAATGGACCCAGTTTATAAAGAAAGGGCAATACTATTAGCGTCCACCTTTAAGAACAAAATAAAACAGACTTCACCTGACAACAGTGAGCTTTTCCCCCATCAATTAGATCTATATGATTCCTCAGCATCAATTTGGAGAACATGTTTTCAAGCTTGTCCTAGTGGGTTCGACACATATTCTTGTGTGAATTGTGACACATATCCCACCAACATACTAACAATATGTATCACAAATCAACAAGAATTAGCTGAACTCGGCTATGCATTCTTAGGAAATCATTTACAAGAAATGGCAACAACTTTTCAGTCTTCTTGCCATCATTGCCGTCAAGTTTGTGGGGTTAACAGGACATATAACAATCATATATATGTGGAGTTAGAGTTGAGGAAGAATTTGTTTGCTGATTTGATTGAATGCACTTTGGAGGACTTTGAAAAGGCGGCCACATTTGTAGCTAATAATTATCAATTCAGGTAATGAATAATTTTTTTTATACTTTTTTACTTTTGTAACTATTGCATAATGGAATTTAACAATACTTTATTGTAAAATTGGAACTTCTTTATTAGTAATAGTTAGTCTTTATTAGTTCTAGTTAATAAGGAAATTCAGCGAAAAAATTCCTAATTTTTCAGTAGTGTGAATATAAAATAGTTTTGGTGCTGTGAGTTGAAAAAAAAAAAATTGGAACACTATGGTTATTACAAGAGAAGTAAAAGAAGCTATTGAAAATGCTGTAAGTCAAGCCATTATAAAAAGTCTCCAAAATAAAGATATTATAAAAAGTCTTACTGATAATGTCGCCGTAGCCATTATAAATACCATTGAAACCCGTCTAGGTAATTTAGAAGAAACAGTGGCGTCACTTAAAGTGGATATTAACTCCACTAAAACAAACTTGGAGCGCAGAATAGAAGCATTGAACGAGAAATTTGATCGACTAGATCAAGGGAACCGGCGCATGTGTCTACGAATTTTTAATCTAAAGGAAAAGGAGAAAGAAGACACCAGAAACGAAATAATTAACCTAATAAATTCTAAAATGGGTTTAAATTTAAAATATGAAGATATTAACTTATGTTATCGAATTGGTAAACAAAACAAGGATAAAGCTAGGGCTGTGTATCTTAAATTAAATACAATCGAGAATAAGCAAACAGTCTACGCTAAGAAGAAGCTACTAAAGGGTACTGGGGTAGTTATTAAGGAAGATCTCACTAACTTAAAATTGGAATTGGTAAATCAGCTAACCAGTCTTGTGGGTTTAAAAAATGTGTGGACTGACAATGGTAAAATCTACGTCTGTCGAAACGGTAACGTAAAAATAATAAAAAATTCTAAAGACTTTGATGAATACAGAACTCATTATAATTTGTAAATAATATGTGTTTTATCAATTGTATTATTGCTAATGCTCTCTAGGTTTTAAGGCTTTAAATTTTTGTTTTCGATACCATTTTTCTATTTCGCTTTAATAAACGATTGATTAAATTTTGGGATATCAGGTACAATTTATGACTAAATGCTTGAATATCTAGAAGCTTTAGATAATAGTCAGGAAATCGATACAAAAGAATATAATAATTTTCAAGATTACTTACTTGAACTGGAGAGGGTAAAATGGGAGAATGGAATTGGTGTGATTCACTTTAATATTCGAAGTTTACAAAAGCATTTTGATGAACTGCTCATATATTTAGAATCAGGTAAGGATCTTTTGGACATAATTATTTTATCCGAAACTAGGGAGGTAAATATAAATGATTTTCATATTCCGAATTACGGAATATATTATAATGAATCGTGTATAAATAAATGCGATGGTACGGTGATTTATATAAAAGATAGTATATCATCTACAATTAGTACTATAGAGATAAATGATAGTAAATTTCTCCGCGTGAAATTTTTAACGAAACATTTAAATACTTATTATTCAGTTGGGATAACTGCCTATTATCGACCACCTGCAACAAATACTCAAATATTCTTAAACGATCTGGAACAATATCTGCAGCAGTTGGATATGCAACATCTTGAAGTTTATGTAGGTGATATAAATATCGACTTGTTAAAATCCTATACACCCGATACAACTAGGTATCTAAACATATTAAATACATATGGTTTCATCTCTTATATAAATAAACCTACAAGAGTTACTTCTGATTCTAAGACAACAATAGATCATATATTTATTAGGAAAACTAATAATATAGAAAGTAAAATTGATATAGATTCGATAGTTTTTCAAACCGATATGACAGATCATTTTTCGCCATTTGTTTTGATATCCTTTAAAAGCTGTGACAGTATAAATACAGAACATAAAGAAAAAAATATCAACAAAAAAATTGACTTTAAAAAAATAAATAATTATTTAAAAAATGAATCATGGTCTGAAGTAATTAATAATAATAATGTTCAAATTTCTTACAACAATTTCATTAATAAAATAAACACAATTACAAACTCTTTCACTAAAATTGTTGTCAACAAAAATAACAAATACAAAAAATTACAACCATGGATATCTACGGCAATAATAACATCCATTCATAAACGTCATATCCTCAAAAAACAACTAAATAAAACGCCTACACCCATTCTAGAAGCACAGTATAAGGAATATAGAAATAAACTTAATGTGTTAATAAAAAAACAGAAAAATGATTACTATAAACAAAAATTATACGGTACTCATGGGAATACTAAAAAATTATGGAATATTATTAATGAGGTTGCAGGAAGTAAAAATACACTAGATATTTCTAATATTGATATTGTTAATGAAAATGGGGACTGCGTTAAAAATAATACAGATAAGGCAAATGTGTTTAATAATTTTTTTATAAACTTAGGAATGAAAATGGCAAATAAAATAGAAAATTCAAATTTACCTGATAATTTGTTGAGAGATGTTTATATAGAAACGTCTATTTTCTTAAAACCGGTAACGCAGGCCGAAATAACTATTTTGATATCTAATTTAAAGAATAATTGTTCTCCTGGTCCCGATAAGATTAGTAGCAAATTAATAAAATATATTCATCTTAATATATTGGGCCCATTAACCCATATAATAAATCTCAGTCTCTCAACAGGACAAATACCTACGCAATGGAAGCAATCTATAGTTTCTCCCATTTTCAAAAGCGGTTCTAGAAATAAACTAACTAATTATCGACCGATATCTGTAATAAATAACTTTGCTAAATTATTTGAAAAAGTATTAACAAATAGATTGGTTAGCTTTCTGGATCAGCATAATGTTCTTTCTAAAATTCAATACGGTTTCAGAAAAAAATCCTGTACAGAAGATGCCGCATTGAATCTAGTTGAAACAATAATTAAAGCTCTCGATAATTCTAAAAAATGCCTAGCAGTCTTTCTGGATTTGGCTAAAGCCTTTGACACGGTATCTCATGCCAAACTGTTAGGTAAATTGAATAATTATGGTATTCGGGGTATTGCATTAGATCTTTTTAAAAATTATTTAACAAACAGAACGCAGCAAACTAAAATCGGTGACAAAATAAGCACTAATATTAATGTTCAGATGGGGATACCACAAGGAACGGTGTTAGGACCTATTTTATTTCTCGTATACATAAATAGTATTGCAACAATCCAGAATTTTGAGGGACAGTTGGTATGTTACGCAGATGATACTGCACTCATAATTACAGGAAATACTTGGGAAGAAGTGCATTTTGCGACAGAGGTTTGTCTTAAAAATATTAGAATTTGGCTAAATCATAATCTTTTAACTTTAAATGTCGAGAAAACAAAATATGTAACATTTTCCCCAACAGTTACGGACCAACCATCTTTAAAGATTAGACTGCATAATCCCAGATGTAAAGATAATATATGTGATTGCCCCATACTAGAACAAACCCCTGTAATAAAATATTTGGGTGTTATGATTGATCATCACACAAGGTGGTCACATCATATTACCTATGTCTCTAAACGTATAAGAGCTTTAATACATACATTTTATAAAGTAAGGTTCATCCTATCTAAGTCCAATCTTATTATGATGTATAATTCATTAGTTGAATCCGTTCTAAGATATTGTATAACTATTTGGGGTGGTGCATTCTCTACTAATTTAAAAAATTTGCAAACTACACAAAATATTTTACTTAGAATAATATTTAAAAAACCTAGATTACACTCAACATTTCTACTCTACCAAGAAACAAAATTATTCAAAATACGTCAAATTTATATACACCAATGTCTCCTAAGGACCCAATTTTCAAAAGTAAAAAACAATAAAAAAACTTCAATTACTAGAGCAGCTACTAATCTACATCTAAATACTAATTTATTTAAAAAAACTGTGACGCAGAGATCATTTTCCTATTATGGTCCTAAAC